>NC_090073.1:6745838-6929136 GCF_038355195.1 Osmerus mordax | reverse complement strand
TTGTCTCCCGCAGACATTGTTTGTCATTGTTTTCCTCCTCTGTTTGATCCAATATATCTGTCAGGTAACCCATAGCAACACCATTCCTCGCCAGAGGAGAGATGGAGAAAGGTAAACAGGAGGAAGACACAGAACAGAAACAGAACAGTAAATCGATCCCCCCTGCCGCCCAAAACATACCAAACATGAATCGTCAGGAAGGCTACAATGCATGAGGACAGAAAGTAAAGAAAGGCTGTTATTGATGTTTGGGAATGTAACCGAAGCAGATAATAGGCTGCCATCAGATAAAGATGCTTGGTTTACTCCTCCTTGTCAATCAGTCTCTCCGTGCTGGGGGCCCGGGCCTACACACCCAGCCAAGCCTGGGCCTATCCTGAGCCCCCTTCCCAGCAATCTGTCAGCACAGCTGGGCTCATTACCTCGGCCCTCCCAGGTAAGACAGAGCTGCCATTCTGCCCTCCGCACATCAGCCAACACAGACAGATGTTCATTACCAACACCCCCCCGTCCCCCCACCTAGCAGCTACCAGAGATGAGGCTGGCTGGTTAGTTAGCTGTGAATCTGGTTCGGATTCCATGTTCCTACCGACATTGGCACAGCAGGCACTTCATCAGTCTGAATAACCCTGCTGGGCTCGGGGACTTAGGAAGCCGGATAGGAGACAAATGTGTTTACAGTCAATGTGTAGGTCAGGCTGAGGTTGGTGCGGCCTCTGAGACGGATGAATTAGGATGGATGTTTTAGACGGTTTGGGCTCGTTATTTCTTAATGTGCTGCCTCTGCCTCCAGTGGAAACACGCTGGGCTGTGAGAGGAGGTGATTGGGTGTGATTGGGAGAAGGGGGCTGCGAGGAGGAGTGGGGAGGGAAAGGGAATGGAGGGGGTGAGAGGTGATGGGATATGGAGGGGCTATGGAGGGGGTGAGGGGTGTTGGGGCAGGGTGGGATGGGGTAAGGGGGTAAATGGGGCAGGGTTGGGGTGGGGTGCGGGGGAGAATGGGAGAATGGGAGCCCACTCAGGCTGTCCCACTCAGACCTCGCCCATGTCATGTCACTCAGCAGGAGGATCCAGTTTGACCAAAGAGCGCTGTGGAGGTGGGGCTCTTCCCAGAGAAAGAGGCCTTGTTCCTGGGTGCGATGAGAGCTGGCTGCTGACAGAGTAGGCCGAGCTGGGGGGGGGGGGGGGGGGGGGGGGGAAGATGCTGCTCGATGCTGCCCCTCCTCATTCACAGCCTGCTCTCCTCCACCTGCCACTCAGCCCCAGAGGACTGCCCTCTCAACGCAAACACAGCACAAGGAAATAGGTCTGTGTGTGTGTGTGTGTGCGTGTGCGTAAGCAGTCACAGCAGACCAATCTCCCCCACACACACAGACATGCACACTTTGACCAAACATCCACTGAAAGGAAACCACGCACCCCTTTCCCCAATGCGTTTACCTCTTTCCTGCTTGAGCCAGGTCACAGGCCTGGGCGCCTGGCTAGATAGCCATCTCTTGCTGTGGACGACAGCCAGGTGGGACCCGTGTATTTATACACACTTAAGAGTCACATGACGTGCCAGCTCCTGGTGTACTGGCGGGCAGGGAACACAAAGACCGAGCCAGCAGTCTACCCCACGACACACACACAGACACACACACGCACAGGCACACACACAGGTGTACACAAACTCACTGGTGCCACAGCAGCCAGCCCCTGACTATGATGAATACACTCTGGGTTTGGGAGCCTTCTGTGTGCGTACTCCAAGGGTTACTCTGCCTCAAGAGAACCTGGTGTACACACACCCACACACACAAGAACACCCCCCCCCCACACACACACACAGATAAGAGTAAATATTGTAGGCTACCTACATACTGTATGAGCACACACACAAACACACACACACACACAGTCTTTCCGTCTGGGGAGGCCAGTCTAGCTGTATGATTAATAGAGCAGAGCCGCTCTCCTCCTCTACCTCATGCTATCTCTCTGCTGAATTTGGAAAAATAAGCAACCAGTCAGCTAACATGACACGGAGAAGAAACCTCATGGGCCTCTTGCCTAGAGCACGAGTATGATAACATCAAGTTTAGACTTCCACAGGGTTCTATATGGGTTCCACGGTGTTCCACATGGGTTCCAGTGTTCCACAGGGTTCCACTGTATTCCACAGTGTTTTCATATGGGTTCCACAGTGGTTCATATGGGTTCCACAGTGTTGCACGTGGGTTCCACAGTGTTCCATGGTGTTCCACATTGTTCCATACGGGTTTCACACAGCATTGGTGTTTCACAGTTTTCCATAGCCTATGGGCCTTAGAGCCAACAAAAGCCAGTGTATTGGCTGCATTTCCACCATCAGTAGGAGCCTCTAGAAAGTTCCACACAGCCAACAGCTAACAGCCTGTGGTGTGGACCTCAGAGAGAGAAGGGGGGGGGGGGGGGGGTCAGGAGGGGGGGCAGCACGCCAGCCACATGACCGACACCACTCCAGATCAGAACAGAAAGCCTGACAGAACCCATGTTTTCCCGTAGAGCTGAAAAGATTTTTAAGAAACCTTTCAAAGAAACATAGTAAAACTCGAACTGACCAAAAGGGGTGAGGTCATCGGCGCGTACTCGGAAACAAAAGAGGAAAATCATTAGGGACCAACGTGACCATAACGTGTCACAGCTGTTCCAGAAAGGTTTGGATATCCTCAGTTGGCACTTCTTGGTCCTGTGCCCTCCCTCTCCCGTTCCAGAATTCAGTTTTAGTATTTTTATTGGATGTGTGGGGAAAATATATATCTGGGCCACAGGCTGACATTGCTGTGTGCTTACTTTGCTGTCAGTCCAACCCTTCATATGAGCCTAACAGACAGGCCTGTGGATATCCCTCTCTGGGCCTGGTCACCTTGGGTTTGGGAGGCTGGGGATGTGAGGGGAAGCGAGGCCGGAGAAGCGAGGCTGGAGGAGCGAGGCCGGAGAAGCGAGGCTGGAGGAGCGAGGCCGGAGAAGCGAGGCTGGAGGAGCGAGGCCGGAGAAGCGAGGCTGGAGAAGCGAAGCTGGAGGAGCGAGGCCGGAGAAGCGAGGCTGGAGGAGCGAGGCTGGAGAAGCGAAGCTGGAGGAGCGAGGCCGGAGAAGCGAGGCTGGAGGAGCGAGGCCGGAGAAGCGAGGCTGGAGGAGCCTTCCATGGGGCTGTTATGGAGACGACACCAGCACAGTGCTTGAGGCCTACTCAGGCCTGACCAGGGGTGGCCTACCTGTCAGCGAGGCTGGCCGGGGGGTGGACGAGAGCCCACGGACCCCCTGACACCTGGCTTTGTCCGGGACATGATGGATGGGTTCACGGCCCGAGCTGCAGTATTGTCTAATTGGCCTCGGACACACACACACACATGCATTCACATACACACACACACATGCATTCACATACACACACATGCATGCATTCACATACACACAGACACTCTCACACACACACACACACACACTCGCCTGCACTGGCCCTATTTGATCTTATCTGACCACTGAGAATCTCCTTATACAAGTGCTGACCACTGGCTGGTGGCCATGAAATGAATGAAACCTGATCTCAAAGAGCTGAAAAGACAGGCTCTTTTCAAGGACAGGGGGAGAGAGAGAGAGAGAGAGAGACAGAGAGAGAGAGAGAGAGAGAGAGAGAGAGAGAGAGAGAGAGAGAGAGGGAATGAGAGAGAGAGAGCCCAAGTTACAAACAGGTACTACAACCTACTGCGCCTTCATCTAATAGGCTACAGATTCATTTTGTTGCTGTGAATAATTAATAGGCAATAAAGTTCTTGCTTGAATCCAAAATCCCACTGCGCCCTCCACGTTCGATACCACTGCAACATTAACATTACAGCTGCAGCCCAGCGCTGAGGTCTCCGCGCTCCCAAACACTCCTATCACTGTCAATCTCGTCTGTCTTCCCATCCATCATGATCCCGCTATTTATGTTCACCTGGAGCTGACTGGGCGAAGACAAGAGACCTTGTCACTCTGTCAGTCACTGAGTAATGATGCTGGGCTCTACTCCCCGTGACCTCCACAGTTACCTACACCTGAGACCGGAGGATGCTAATGCTAACATGCTAACATGCTAACATGCTAAGAAAACTGTGTAAGAAAGCTTGTCTACGGTTCAGTTCTGACACAGTGGAAAGGTCATTGTATGAGGCTTAGTGATCACTTTTTCTTCGTTTCCTGAATTTCCTTGAGATCTAGGGAATGATAAAGAAGTGCGATCGAATAGTATCTTTGCTTTCTGGGATTCATAAATTGAGAGATGAGAGAATGCGTTTCCAGGGAACTGTGGGAAATTGGAGTTGGAAGGGCCAGAATCTCCCCTGGCGTACTCCTGGGCGCTGTCCCGAGGTGACCAGCAGGGCGGGGACGTGGTCCATCAGGGAGGCTCGTCCCACATGGAGAAATGATCATCTGTGGAGCCGAACGCCACCGATGCCATAAATTTCCCCTACGGCAACGCTTGAGAGCGTGCCCTGACAAGCGGTATCTCGCTGGCCCGCCCCTCGCTCCAAACGGAGGGATGTAAATCAAGGGTTCTGAAGATGCGGCTGCAGAGATGCAGAGCTGCAGAGCTGTAGAGTTATAGAACTGTAGAGCTGTAGCGATGCAGACCTGAGGTGGACCTGTAAACTGCCGACCTGTAGCAGAGAATATTGCAACACCTCAAGCACATGCTGAGAATGATTTCGATGTACTATTAAATCCTTTAGAGAATGGGCTATTATCCAGCCGCGGTTGCCTGGCCTGGGACAATTATGACACCAAACGTAAAAGTTGGATCAGCGCTGAAGGCTTGGGCAGTGAGGTAAGGGAGGGGGGTCTCAGACAGGCTTCCAGGCCAAACCGTTTTGACCCCGTTGAGGAAAAAGCAACACGAGTCCAGAATTTATAGGCTCTGGGTTAACAAGGTCTGCTTGTTAGACAAACAGGCTGTCCCTGAGACGCTGTAAATAACGCTTAGCGCTACGGTATGAGCTCTCCAAGTGCGTGTGTGTGTGTGTGTACTGTTGCGTGGGTGTACTTGTGTGTGCATGTGTGTACTGTAGCTGTGTGTGTGTGTGTGTGTGTGGGGGGGGACAGCGGTCATGGTGAAATGGGAACCATGTCTAGCTCCAGACTAAGGAAAGACAGCAGACAGCAGCCCCAGCCAGCTGAAGAAGCGTACAGGGAAGATCTCAGGCTGGAGACCCTGTCTGGGTCTGGGAGGCAGGAGACATGGCTACTGGCCAGAAGGTATCAAGGTATACCCTGGAGTCAGGTGGCTGAGCGGTGAGGGAGTCGGACTAGTAATCCGAAGGTTGCCAGTTCGATTCCCGGTCATGCCAACTGACGTTGTGTCCTTGGGCAAGGCACTTCACCCTACTTGCCTCGGGGGAATGTCCCTGTACTTACTGTAAGTCGCTCTGGATAAGAGCGTCTGCTAAAATGACTAAATGTAAAATCAAGGCACAGATTGCACCACCTAAAATGCTATGTATTGAAATGTATTCATTTAGCAGACACTTTTGTTTAAGGCACTGAGGGGGGGGATTTCAACCTGCAACCTCTTGATCTGCAGTCGACACGCTTGACCACTAATCCATACCCACACCCGCTTCAATCTTTGGGATCATTCAATTATCAGGTAAGAATGCATTCATGTTGAGTCACCAGGGAGCCAGGTCTGGTTAAGTACCCAGGCCTTATTAACTGATAGGAATCTAGGGCCCGGATTCCATCTGACTCCCTCAGAGATGTCCTTAATCACTGAACACACACCCTGGTATTACCAGACGCTCGCTCTGTGGAATCAATTTAGCTGTCAGGGGGGAAATGCTCCTCGCCGGAGCCAGGCAGAGACTCTTTGATGAAAATTGAATTAAATCAGGAGTCAATCAAATAATACAATAACATTCAGGGACAGAGAGATAGAGCGAGAGAGTGAGAGATAGATGACAGAGAGAGACTAGCTCCTGGCTCCTAAAGGGGTAACCTGTTGACCCCCGGTCAGAGTGACCCCCCCCTGGTCACCTGGCTGTGACCTCCCCAGGCCAGGTAGGGCACCGCAGTGTCACTGACCCCTGGGTGTCACCCTCCCAGGGCTGTCACCTGGCTCACTCATGCATGGGACAGTCAGGGCCAGCCACCCATTCACTGGGCCACCTCCATAAATCTGGCCAGAGAAGGAGCCAGCGTTTGGGCCCTGTTTATCTTAAAGACCCTTCTTCTCTCCTCCGCTGATTCATGACCCAGGGCTCAGAGGTTAATTGCAGGCTGACTGAGAAAGGAAAATAGAGCACCTGTGTGTGTTTCTGTGTGGTTGTGTGAGTATGTTTCTCTGTGTGTGTGAGAGACAGAATGTGTGTTAGAGAGAATGTGTGTTTGCGTGTGTGTGTGTGAGAGAGAAAATGTGTATGTGTGTTAAAGAGATAATGTGTGTGTATGTGTGTGTGTTAGAGAGAGAATGTGTGTGTGTTAGAGAGAATGTGTGTGTGTTAGAGAGAGAGAATGTGTGTGTCTGGCTCTGTGCTCAGCCCAGCCAACTGAAGAAAGATTACCCTGCAACTTCATTACCCCCCCTTCGCCACACACACACATCACCACCGCCACTGTGGAAGAGAATTCATTGGCTGCCAATGTGCTACTGTAACAAGCATGTGTCTTATTTAGACCCTGCAGCGCATTTACTGTACCTCCCTCTCCTCCTGCACCTCCCTCGTTCTGTCCTTCTTCCTCTGCCTCCCTCCATACCTGCCTGTGTGTGGTAACATGCTGGTGTCAGAGGTTAACTAAAGGAAGGTGCTTCTCCTGCTGACACCAGCACATTCGCTCCTCTCCTCCTCTCCTCTCCTCCCTCCTCCCTCTCCCAGGTCCCAGGTGAAACCTAGTCATGTGTGCAGCCAGCCACCCAGCCCTCCTAACTGTTACTGTCATCACCCTCTCTAATGTCGGCCTCTCGGCCAGCTAAACGAGCCGGCCTTTCAGCGCCGCATCAGCCCATGCCACGGAGACAGGGCCCGGCGCTTTCAACTCGCACACACCTGTGCGTCCCACAACACCACAGGCCATTTCCCCTGTCTTTGGACAAAAAGAACACCCCCCCCCCCCCCCCCCCTCACCCAACAAACCTCAACAGGTCCTCTGCTTCGAACACCGCCAGTGTTCAAGAGGGAAGCTGTTTGAAAAGAGCGCTTTTAGGGTGAGGAGGGGAGTGGCCGTGTATGCTTGGGTGTCGTTTAAAGGAGTTAGCACGTGTGCGAGTATGGACACACACACACACACACACACACAACTGACCCTTGGGTTGCTTGGGTGAACTGAAATCTCTGATGAAACAGCAGACGTCCAGTATGTACAGGTCTTCCTGCCTGTTGCCCATCCCATGTGATTATGCATGCATCATTACCTCCCCAGAAACACTAAGGCAATAAACAGCTCACAGACAGATCTTATTTAAAGGCAAGGGGGAGGGGGGGGAATGGAAACATGCACACACAGGGCATATAAACGCGCACCACTGAGACTCACGCTCATGCACACACACACACAGCCCCTACCCCCACGCATTCCCACAACCACACACACGCGCACCCGCTCCCAACACACACACACCCACACACACAGTCACTGGCTCTTCTGAAAATCCACACCGAATGAAGTTGGATCTGCATGCTGTAATTAATATCCAGCGTATACACAGCAGTATTAAAACAACACGAGCTACAGTACCCCGGAGGAAACGTCTGGGAGATTGCAACTTTCAAATAATGAACCCAGTAATCAGATATGTATGTCCTGGGTGTCTAAAGATAGATTAGATTCCTCGTCTGCGTATCCCAGGACGATATTCCTCTGCCAGAGCAGGAGGGGAAAGAAGGATAAATAAAGAAGACCTCGACAGAGCCGGAGTAATGGTGCACCACTCGATCCAATCTACGTAAACAAACGCTAGCTCTGAGACAACACTCACAGTTATGGTTCAAATCATTTCTCAGGCCTGGGCAGCCATGTTTCGAAACATGTTTACGGCAGAGAGCGTGTTTTACATTTTACATGAAATATTTTGTTTAAGTTCGGGCCCGGCCCGGGGGTCTGGGTGATTCCGAGTGTGTATCCAGATCTGACACTGGCGATCCATCACCGGCCACGACACCAACAGGAAGCCGCGAGCCTGCCTGATCCCCTTCCGGATTGTTCTCTCTTCCAAGGCCCCATCTCGTGGAGGATCAGATGATTGGCTTGTTCTCCCTGCCTACCTGCGTGACTGATCCAGGCTCCATCACTGTTACCTGTCCTCACCCATTCTGTCTGGCTGTGTCGGGCTGCGGTCCGCTCCGTCAGACGGCCAGACCCCCCCCCCCCCCCCAGGGGGTGGAGGGGGGCGGGCGGGAGGGTTTGGGGGTGTTTGGAGGGGGTGTTGATCAGATAATGGACACAGCCTCAATGCGTTATGCAAACATAGAGCCTGGTTCTCCTGACCAACCATATCCCCTCTCATTCCCAAACAGAATATTCGAGTGTTGTATACACTTCCCGTAGGCTCCTCCTGAGTGAGACCTTGGCGGGAAGGCTCTGTGTGCCTCACTGTGTGACTGAAGACATTTGTATTTATTTATTCTCAATCACCCCTTGCTGAGTTGGCGCACCACCACCACCCAATAATGTGCGATTGTGGATGTGCCAGACACATACGAACACTACCGCGTTTGTCCATGAGGGGGCGGAAGAGTCCTTCAGCCTGGGCTCCCCTTCATCTTCATTACCTCTCAAACACAGTCGCTGGGTGTGTGTCTCTCTCTCTCTCTCTCGCTCTCTCCCTCCGCCTAATCATCCTTTCTCTCCTTCTTCTGCCTAACCATCCTCCTCTTCCTCCCTGGCGCTTCATGAGGCTGCACATGGACCTTGACGAACACAATGTCCCATCGCCTCTGCTATTGATAATGAAGACAGCGCAGAGCTGTGGTTGTGGTGGCAGGTAGACGGAGATGGCCCTGAGATGAACCTGGGTTTGATTGACACCGACAGCCTGGCTTGATGGGATTCCAGGGGGGTTCCTTCTCGTTTTTAAATGCCCCCTTATTACTGGGGCAAACAGACAGATATTTGTTAATGAATCCACATGCTTGAGTAACTTTAGCTCCCTCTGAGGCAAGCCACCGGACCCAGGCCAGGGGGCAGTCCCTCCAGGACCTGGGGTCAGAGGTCAAGGGTAGAGGTCACAGGTCTTGAAGCTGGCTGACTGGAGTGGACAGGGGTTATCTACTGGACTGCCTAATGGACTGGTTAGTCCATTGGGCTAACCAGACCATTGAAGACGTCGACCGACAGATAGAGGTCTACTGCAGCAACCATTTAGTCAGACTTCAAGCATTTTTTTAATATAACATAAGGACGTTTAACTCTGGACGATCTCCCTTAATGTGGAACAGTCTGAAATCAATCTGTTTGACAAGCCCCCGCTCCCCCCCCCCCCCCGACAAAACTAATGACAATTCCGTTCTCCTTCATCAAAAGATTAAAGATAAAGCACATTACATAACACACATCGTAGTCTTTATCAGAACCAGGACTTGTTTAGAGAAGGTTATGCCGATATGTAATGTGAGCTTCAAAGAAATCGGTCCTTGACTTCCTCCTTTTGATCCAGAGTGAACGAGTGTCTATTATTAAATCCACTGTTGTGCGATTAAATCCATTTTATCAGCTAAGTAAGCAGGATGGAAGGATCTCAAATATGTGCCAGGGCCTCCACTCCAGTAGACAGGAAAGACCTCTTGATTGAAGGCAAACGTCATCATGAAAGCCCAGTGTGTCGGCGCTGAGAGAGAAAATGACTCAACTCCCCTCCAACCCCCACACCACCACCACCAGCAGCACACTGGAGATCAAGCGAGGTTTCCTTATAGCAGAGCCGCTCTGCGGTTTCCTGCCCGAGACGCAGGCCCCTGACACGGGCACCCAAACAGTCGGCCAAGACCACCGCTTTAATCTCTTGATCGCAGGACCAAATAAATCTATGTTTGCTGCTAGACGTGAGCTGATGAATACGGGGGAAACGCCAGGAGCGCAGTGTGTCCGGGCCCCTCTCCCAGCGTACGTGTGTGTGTGTGTGTGTGTGTGTGTCTGTGTGCCTATCAGTCACGTCCCACCAAACCGAAAAATAGCCCACGCTCTTTTACAACCCCATTTAACGACACCGATTTAACAGCCTACGCGACCGTACATCAACGTAAGCCCTTAATCTGAGGAAGGCATCAGACAAACAAATAAGATGCCGGCACTGGGAAGATCGAGAGCCTTGAGAATCTCCCCTTGGAGGAGCTGGTTTGTCTCGCGCACAACAAGAGGAGATGTTTCAGGGGCGGCCAGGGGAGCTAGTTTGTCTTGCTGTAGTGGTGGAAGGTGAGCATGGGCTCTAAGGAGCAGTCCTCATCCATCCAGGTGCCTGACAGCCCCCAGATAAGCATCTCACCCACGGCAGAAAATAACACCGTGGGCCATTGAGACCTGATAATTACACAGGTCCACCTCTACACCAGGGCTGATGTATCACCGTAGATAGGCATCTCTCTCTTACACTCACACACACACACACACACACACACACGCTCAAAAGACACACACATCCTTTGAGGCACAGTTAACTTGAAATGAACTTGTGTTAAAGATTAAAACACTTTATCAGTGACTGTAGCTCCAAGCCGCAGTAGACCGGGCGGTAAGCAGGTAGAACAGTCATTTACAGATGGTGTTGGTTCTAGATGTTTCTGTCAGAGATGGACAATTTTTCCCCCAGGTTCCTGTAGACAGGGCCTCTTTCAACATCGACCATCACCAGATAACGAGAATCCCACCAATGAGCTTGTCTCGGAGGTGTTACCGCGCTATCTTGTTGTCACCAAACACACAGCCCCAACGAAATAACACACTCAACAACCTGTCCAGAGTCTTGTCCCAACAAATAGTGCAAACACTAGCGGCCAAAAAAGGCCAGCGTAAGCCTTTAGTGCAGTGCTGGGAATACAACAGAGCTTTCCTCACCTCAAGCTCTGGGGTGCTTCATATCATGTAGAGATGATGTCCTGTACACGATCCGTCCATTGTGCTCGCTCTCTGGCGGTCCATTCTTTTCTAAGTTCTCATCCTTCATCTGATGGGTTTGTCTGTTGACAGTACGGCAGGGTCGGTGCATTGTGTCCCATAGGACTGAACACATCTGATATGTTCACCTAAGGGCAAGTTCACAGAGAGAGCATGCATGACATTGTGTGAAGGTGGTCTCCTGAACACAGAGGACTGTGATACCGTAGCTTCACTGTCACAGAGTGACACTATCATATGTACGGTAACACAGTTTTGTATGGTGCATCATGGCTTTCATTCATCAGACTTCCCCACAGCTTGGGTGACTGGGCATTCATTGTAGATTGAACCTCGTTTCGATCGACTTCGAAAATAGCTCCATTATAACGTTAGCGCATCTTTACCCTTTCTTACTTGCATTCTTTATGATGTTTTCTAAATTATGATAAATTATGTTGGTTGTTAAATATTTCACCACTGCTATTATGACTACGTTTCAGCGTTTGTTTATTGTCGGACTAACCTTTACGTGGATCTCAGCTGCACTCGTAACCACCCAAACGGAAATAAAGATTACGCAATTGGAAATGTAGTTAATTTTACTGATTGTGCACGTTCACACAATTGACAACTTTACTAAATGTATGTATATTTGTGCTCATACTGCGTACGTATACTAGTTTAAAAAAAATTGCTTGGGTAGTAATGGCGGAAAAATCCAACTTCGGCGTGCGAAAATGTCTCATTGATCCCTCATGAAATAACTTCGTACGCGAGTTTGTTATCAACAATAAACATCTGCAACGTGGATGGTCCCCCCGATAAAATCAGTTTCGTGTTCCATGTTTTTATAGATTGGTTTGGCATGCATCAAACTTTTAATTTGCTATCTAATCATTTTTCCTCCAAAGACTCGTCTATTAAACACACATACATACCCCCAACCCATAACTCCCAGCAGTTGATTTATTGCACAACTCGCGATGGGGCGATAGTGTTACCTGCAGGCCTGGTTCAAGACGCACCAGCTTGGGTGCATGAGTGCTGTGAAGAGGGTCATCAAAGTCTGCCATGCCACAGGCAGACTTTCATTAATCTTAGTCCCACAGTGACAGCACTATTGTTACCTAATAAATGATCAGGGCTAGTACCCGATACCCCACAGTGTGTGTGTGTGTCAGAATGAGAGAGAGAGAGAGAGAGAGAGAGAGAGAGAGAGAGAGAGAGAGAGAGAGAGAGAGAGAGAGAGACGGGGCTAAAGTGTGAACACAGAGAATAGACAGTATTCTTTTCTCCTCTGCCCTCGCAGCCCTTTGCGTCCTGCAGTGGTGTCCACAGCAGAACATGAGCCCTCCTCCAGCAGAAAGGGATCCGAACCATCCTGGTCTGGCTGCACATGTTCACGGAAGGACAGCCATCTCCACAGGGGAATGACAGCATGTTCCCTCGCCTCGGAATAACTCTCACCCCTGACTAAGACCTTTGCCGTGACATTATAGGAGATTTCAGTAATCTGACACTGACATCTCAAAGCTAAGGGGTTAATGTACTTTTTTTAACTGAACTAAACTGTATTTTTTAGCAGTCTGATCAAAGGCTTTAGCGCAATAGTTGGAAATTAGAAGAACCCCCCCCCCCCCCCCCCCCCCCGAAATGAAGCAAAGACAACACATTTTTTTCCATTTCAACTTCCCTTTAATTTTAAAACACTTTGATCCATATCTGGTGTTGCTGCAGCCCAGTAGTTCTGCAGGGAAGCTGTTCTGCAGACGGCAGCCTCCCTCCTCTCTGCGCCCTCTGTCTCCTGCCAGCCTTTCTCTGCTCTCCTGCACTTCCTGTCACACGCTCACAGCAGGTAGAACACTGCACACACACACACACACACACACACAGACACACACACCCTGCACACGCTCACAGCAGGTAGAACACTGCACACACACACACACACACACACACACACCCTGCACACGTTCCCAGCAGGGAGGACATCCAGTTCCTCCAGAAGGCCTTGTACAGCTATTGACCCATGAACCTGTCAGACTTTACACTCACTACAGTACAAACACACACACACACACACACCCTCACTCACACATACACTCCCCAAGTCTGTACATCCCACCTGTCAGTCACGCCACGCACACACCAACCCCTTCACACTAACCCCCACACACAGGCATGCAAACGAGCACACACACACACACACAGGCGTACACATAAGCATACACACAGACATACACACGTCTTGGTTCATGCTTTTCTCCATGGCCAGGGTCGGAGCCCCATGCCGAGGCCCTGACACGGCAGTCTGGGCTGGGTAACAGGTCCAGAGACCAGGCCCTCCTCCCACAGCTCTCCACCGGCCACAGCCCAGGAGCTGGGCCATGTCGGGAGCTGTTGATGAACTTGTTTTCCAGATGGTTCCGCTGCCTCCGCCAATGTGATTCTGCACGGGAATGTGTCCACAGGGACCTAACTAGAGCCACCTGCTGCACTCCACCACTCTCTCCCGCTCTCTCCCGCTCTCTCCCGCTCTCGCCCACTCTCTCAGCCTTCTCCTCTTTCCAAACACTCAGCCCCATAGATATTTACCATTTGGAATGGTGGGGGGTGATGAGGAGACCAGCAGCTGAGGGATAATTAGACATAATGAGGCCTAATAGTGGAAAAGCAGTCCAGGGCCCATGGCCCTTGGCACTATGACTGATGCCCGCTGATGCCCACAACCACCGCAGGTAAAAATAGACCATGGGAACTGGTCGGAGCATGCTGCTAGCACACATGGTGTCGAGACATCGTGCATGTTCTATGAAGGGAGGAAGAAGAGGAGGAGAATTCCGACCATGACGATGACGATGAAGAAGATGATTTCGATGTGGATGAGAATGACGACGTGGAAGACGGTGTGGGCTTGTTTAAAGAAGAAGCTTGTTTACTAATGACATCGACAAGCCTTTACGGGAACCTGGGTCGTTCTGTTCAGAGAAAAAGGTTTGGACGACTCGAGGGACAAGGCAGCGACGGGGGTGGGGGGTGGGGTCGTTATGTGGAGAGAGGGGAGCTAAAAGGCCACCCATGTGGAGAGCAGCTGATTTTCTGAGTTAATGCACACACACTCACACACACACACACATCCTCCACGCCTCTAGTCATACACACACAGTGTTGTGCCTGACTAGGGGACGCCTTTTATGGGGCAGCCAACACAAGCAGTTCACAGGCCATAAGTCCTTGTCTCAACGGTTTTTGTTTGACCATAAATTAACTGGGATGCCGTGCCCAAGGGAACTCATTTATTTCGTTTATGAACATATCTGAGACACAGAAAGCACTGTGTGCATAGGTTTCTGTGTGAGAGGGCCTGCTCTACACGTAGGTGTATGGATAAAGAATACACCACTGTACTGGTATGTTCATTCGGTATATTTAGCCATCAACTGTGTGTCTGTTTGTGTCCGTGTATTCGTGTGTGTCTTGTGTGATGTTTAACCGGCGACTGTGTCTCACTGTGTCTGTTCATCTGTGTGTGTGTGTGTGTTATTACTCAGCATCACTGTGACCTGGCCATAAAGGAGTGGCCTGTGCAGGTTGAGCAGTGCAGGAAGGTAAACATGGAGACAGCAGCTTTAGCCGAGCACTGGGAGTCGTTAAGCTCCAGCCGTGTGTCAATCCCAGCGGTTCCTGCTTTACGACCCACATCAAACTCTACACACACACACACACGCACACACTCCTGTACACACACACACACACACACACACACACACACACACACACACACACACTCCTGCTGAGCCAGCTTGTCTTCACACACACAGCTCACCTATGGGGGTCGCCGGAGCTTCAGTGTGCTTGTGTCTGTGAGCGAGTCTGTCCGAGTCTGTTCTCCATATATCCACATGCGTGTGCATGTTCGTGTGTGTGTATCCGTGTCATCTGTGTGTGTGTCGGTGTGCGTGCGTGCGTGTGTGTGGGTGTGTGTGCGATTGGTATGCTAGCCTGCGGTTTAATAGCTCTTCCAAGGCCTTTCATTTAACCTTCACTCCATTTCAATCACACTAGACAGGCCAAGAGGGCACTAGAATCCCCCCTGCTTTGGGCCATACCACTAACCACAACTTAATGGACTTTGATTGACAGGTGGATGCGCTTGGACTGTTCCAACACATTTCTAATGACATTCAGAGGGACACCTCATCCAAACCATCAAAGACACCCTTATTTCAGATCACTCAATCAATCAAACATGTGGAATTTACCTTGAGGACAGGACATATCTGTCTGCAAAACCTCCAGCTAAACAGCCCCCTGAAAAGGACTGGAAAAGAGTATTATATACTCTTATAGACTAGTTTCTCTGTCGAAGAAATCGTTCTGGTCTTGTTTAAACTTTAAAGAGATCAAATATGGGGAAGTAGGGCATTTGTCTTTTTGCGTGGATGTCTTGCTGTGAATGTTACTTGTCTGGTTTCCTGAGTCATTGCAAGTTTCTAACTGAAACTGTTTTAACAGTCCAGGAGATAGAGTAGTCTCCCTTAACACTCCATATAAAATGACGTATGGTCACTCACTTTCTCAGAATGCTAGTTTAGTGAAATCTCCGAGGCCCCTTAAATGTTTCTCTTTGGTTGTGTAACACGGGGGGGGGGGGGGGGGGGTGTTCTGCTCATAACAAAAGATGCCTTGGGCTTAATGTTTTGGAAATATATATATATATATATAAAAACTCTTTATGGACATGACCCTTAGTACCCCAGGATGAAGGCCACTGGTAATTAATACTGTTGTCTCAGAGTTTTTTTGTTTTTTACTCTGGCAGCGTCCAGGGACTGCCTGGCTGGGTCCTCTGTAGACACAGGAAGTGTGGATGACAGGGGTCTCAGCAGAGCCCAGTGGCGCGTGATTGGCCCCCCACAGGGCTGGTGATTAATGGCCATGGGAACAGAAGGACCAGGGGCGGGGCTTCAGGGGCGCCATGACGATCCTGTCTAACTGTGTATCTGCACACGAAAACCCCCCAAAACAGATCTCCAGAGGTTTAGTAGGCCAGGGCCGGAGCAGGAGAGACACTGAACCAGGAACTAGTTTGGGATCCAAAATGGATCCCATTTTCCACAATGAGCTCACCAAACCAAAAGAGCCATTTAGACTTCTGGACGACACTGATCAAAACACAGACTACTCACAGGATCCACTTGCCAACTCACCAGCCCTCGTCATCCAGACCCAGAGGCAACCCCTCGCGTGTCGGCCAGGCTGGCTGTGGGGGTCTCCAGTGTTGAGAGAGTGGGAGGTTGGGGCTCCAGGAGCAGCTATGGGAGGATGGTGGCCGTCGGCTGCACCCGCCATTCACACATCGCGCTCCAATAGGAGCCCTGCGATAATATTAGTGAGGGGCTTTTTAAAGGCCAGACCGTCTCAAAATAATACACCCCACATCAGAATGGGATTTGTGTGTCACCACACAACCACCCCCCCCCCCACCCCCACCCCCCGGACCAACTCCACCAAAGATGACAAAAAAAACGAACCAAAATACAATGATGTTTTTCATGACATTATGCGGTCTTAAAGTGTCTTAGTTTGACTGTTTTTCCAGTCTAAAAGTGTCTAAGTGTCGTCTGCTGTGAAAATGAGTTCATAGGGATCCACGCAAGGTCGTCCTTTGGCAGGACGCAGATGTTCCAACGTTTTGCCTTTAAATGTAGTTTCATCATGATGTCTCTATATAGACCTGGATGAAAACTCGCTGCACTCGTGACTACAATTGCTCCATTATGCTGATGAGGAGTGCTGCCCAGGCGGCGCCACAGATAGGAGGGGTGACAGGTGGACAGAGACCCAGCCCTCCTCAGGCCCCATCCATCCTCACCTGCAACCTCCCCAGGTATGGAGCCTCCAGGGATAGCGGCCCGGCTGAGGTGAACCAGACGTATCACTGCCACCTCACCCTTTAATGACTTCCTGTGGTCAGAGGCTGGTGCCCCATCACTCACTAGCCCACTGCCCGCTCAGCCACCCTGGTCAAGCTGGGTTCACCAATCAGTGACGTGAATCAGCGCCCCTGCAAAAAAACTCATAATGCAGCTTTTCTTTCCAATCGCTGTTTGGAATAGCTGCACAATCGGGGACCGTGTTTATGGCATCGGCGCGGGTGCGTGTTCTAGTGCTCCGAGTCGAGGCTTTGTCTTCAGGGGTGACTCAACATTCTTCTCCGTGACTCATATCTTGTCTGGTGTTTCTGATCCTTTCTTTCACATCGGCGACTTCGACGGGAGCCTCCGCTCTCTGGGGGAATGTCCGCCCGCGTTTGTTGTGTCAATGGCTCCTGGTGATGTCTTTATGGCAGGAAACAGGTTCAGTCACAGAACGCAGTTCAGATGCAGGAGGCGATATTGACTTCATCGGGCACCAGGGCCGTGCGGCTCCAACGGGCGTCAACAAAGCAACGCCACAACAACGCGAAAACCCCCAAGTTCATTTGAATCGGTTAACGATTCACTGGGAATGGAAAAAGAGAGGGAGCGATTGTGTTTTGTTTTTGCCCTTGCTCTGCAAACAGTCCTACTAACAAAGTATCCTTTCTGTGCCACTTCCTCTCATTCTGATTGGGCTAATTGGGACCTGTTGACAGCGAATCCCATCCGAGCAGGAACCAGCCAATCAGCTGCCGGCGTCTGTCATCCCTGGAACACCGAGCTTCCATTCCCAATAAAGCCCTTTGTCTCTGTGACCCTGGTGACCTCTGGGAGGTTTTTATATGGAAACCACTGATTACTCTCCCGAAAGACTCCCAAGAAACAGAAACTTCAGAAGACTGCTGTTTTGTCAAGTTTGTCAAGATTCAACCCTCTCATGAAAACCTAAAAAAACTGTTCATGAAAGAAAAACTAACACTGACAGTTTTGGAGAGAAATCATTTAAATGAGTGATATCAATAAAGAACAAACTGTAGATCTAAGGACATATTCATTGAAATTAGTTAGTTTAGAAAAATAATTACTGCCCATTCATCTATATTCTATATCTCGCTACTTGTTGCTCCTCAAACGAGGTCAGATGAGAAGATGAGGAGAAAAGAAGAGTTTGAATGACTTGGAAATTTCCATCCATACATTCTCTGATATTCTCGTCTATCAGCACTGGCCCATGGCTCTCATGTCCGGGTCTGCACCTGGCTTCAGCGGGCGGGCAGAGACCTCTCCTCCGCCTTCCAGGCCCTCACACCCACCAGAAGCCTGGAGAGAAGGAGAAGGAGAGAGAGATAAGTAAACAGAGAACCCAGCAAGGCATACAGGCCAGGGCCAGGGGTAAGGTAGTGGCGAGGCGAACTGGGACAGAGAGATGAGAGTCTCCCCTTCGTGCTTTTAAAGCTCTCCCCCTATCCTCAGTGTCCGTGTTCACACAATGGTGCCTTAACAGGAGCTGTCAACAGACACTAGGACAAGGACCATGGCCACTGGGGTTAGCCGGGATCCCATTAGCACTTGTTTGTGTGGCACTGAAAGCTAGCTACAGTTAAAGCTTGTTTTGTGACGTTTTTCTAAAGGCGAGCGATCGCGGCTTTCAGCCTGTGTTTGCTTACTCTGAGTCCCAGAGAGGGGGGGGGGGGGGGGGGGGGGGGGCGTCTCGACACCGGGACAGGTTGGGGGGGGGGGGGGGGGGGGGAAGGGAGGGGAGTCTAAAGGGACCCTAACAAAAAGCACAGAGGCAAGGTGTCCAGCGGCCCCTCCACTTTGCACCTGAGGTTTGATCAATATAGTCAAGCGATGACACGTCTATTGGCACTATGAGATAGAAACCCCGGGCCGGTGAATGGGCGCGCTGAGAGACTGCAGCAGGTGAATTGTTCCGGGAGCGGAGACGGTGTATCAACACAAGGCTTCAAAGTCTGTTTATCTCCCTGCCCACGGTTTCACACTGTTTTCGCACATTTACGTGCTATTTGACCAATGCCCACGGAAAGCGATACTCTTATCTACCCCATCGTTGGGTCTTGCTTTTGTAACAGTGTAATGTTTATGAGTTATTGCACTGTACACACCACCAAAGGCCAGCTGCCTCCATTATTTGATGGTTGATACATGTATTTACCTGACTAAGACACTTAAGCGCTTTATCCATGGGCACAAAGGATACAGGCTGGCATGCTTAACTAAAGTTGAATCAGCTTATGATTTTCAGTGTCACTGACTGAACGCTGACTGGACAGGTGTCTGCCTGTATGGACACACACTCACACAGAAAGTTCTGGAAGCGCAGTTGCTCTGTGTGTACATGGCGCAGCGGCTTTGGGAAGCCTGCCCGTTATTTGTCTTTGTACTCCAGTTTTGACGGGATTGACAGATTCTGAGGTATCCTATGTGCGTCGGTAAAAAAGGAAACAAAACAAAAATGTGTTGTATAGGCTAAGCGGGTACATTTGGTTGGCAAGAAGTCAATGAGACTTCGCTCCTGGTTCTTTGGGAGACTCTACTGGGTGAGGCTTCTCTCAGCTTGTCTCCACTCACCAACAGATGGCACTAATGCCTAACTAGCAGTGTGACTGTCTCTATGCCAAGACAGAGAGATAGGTGGTGATATAAAGTGTATGCATAAAGTGATCGAGAGTGTCTGCGAGAGGGAGAGAGAGAGAGAAAGAGGTCGAATGACAGAGGCAGTATGAGAGAGAGGCAGTATGAACGAGAGAGAGAGAGAGAGAGAGAGAGAGAGAGAGAGAGAGAGGAGAGAGAGAGAGAGAGAGAGAGAGAGAGAAAGAGAGAGTGGTAGAATGAGTTTCCTCCAAACCCACTTGGAGGTAGAGTGAGTGACTCAGCACTCGACTGTGCCCACTGACCTAAACATCCCTGTGACCTGCCTGTGTGTGAGAAGACAGTATGAGAGGTTACAGCAGGAGAGGTTACAGCACGCTACCACACAAACCTCAGCTGCCCCCACACACCTGCCTCTCTAACTAAATAAAGACACTTTTGTTTTGTCGACGCGGCCAACCCCGTTGCGAGTTTGAATTTCCTAAGTTGGCACCCATGGCCAAGTGCAAACTGGACGAGAAAGAGTTGTATGGGTTTCATTTGACAGGCCAGACATGAACAACAGAGGGAGAGAGATAGAGAGAGGGAGAGATAGAGAGAGGGAGAGATAGAGGGAGGGAGAGATAGAGAGAGGGAGAGATAGAGAGAGGGAGAGATATAGAGAGGGAGATATAGAGAGACAGAAAGAGGGAACGAGAGGGAAAGAGGAGCAAAGAAGTGACCAGAACACTTTTCACTGAGATTGAGTTAGCTGGTGTTTTACTGTCGGCTCCTGTTCACAGACAGCACACACAAAGATAGTTTCCTGTGGCTCCAGCCTTTGGTGTGCACCACGCTAGCAGACCGTAACAGACCTTATCGTCAAGGAACAGGCTCACTGTCTCCCCCCCTACCCCAGCTCCATTGAACAATACTGTACCACACAACACTTTGGTCCAGGTATTCAAATCTATGAAGGTTGATACTGAACAAACAACAAAAACAATGACTGTGTCAGTGTATCAGTCCAGTAAGGACACGAATATGATGGTCCATCTGATGGTTCATATAGATGATCCATATGATGGCTTGAAACCTGATATATGTACTGTAATGTCAAACTGTACAACCCCTGGGCTGTTCAATATCTCCTTTAGTGCCTGGACAGTTCTGTAGGTTTCCTTGCAAAAGATTGTAATGAAAACCTACAGGAGGGTATCTCTCCAGGAGCAGGATTGGAGTGTATACCTGCAGGAGGGTATCTCTCCAAGAGCAGGGTTGGAGTGTATACCTGCAGGAGGGTATCTCTCCAGGAGCAGGGTTGGAGTGTAAACCTATACAGGAAGGTATCTCTCCAGGAGCAGGGTTGGAGTGGTAAACCCTATACAGGAAGGTATCTCTCGATGTATAATGCTCCCAAACTACCACATCAGATTATCCAAGTCTAAGGTGTTTCCCCAAAACCTCTTTGACCCCCCCCCCCCTCCCCCCGCCCGAGTGCTGATCTGAGTCGTAGAAACAACAAACAGGCGAGCGCGAGCTCTGACTGTCAGCAGACCGACGGGACTGAGTGATGTCAGCCTGCGCTCTGACGGCTGTCCAGCCCTCCTCAGACACATGCCAGAGGCTTTCCGCGTCGGCAGAGCAGAAAAGGGGCCACTCTTGTCTCGGCAGGCTGACGGAAGGCTCCACCGTCCAGCCTTCCCTCCGTCATGAATAGGCCCCCGAACCCAGGCCCCCAGCCAAGGTGTAAGACTGGTATTAGGCCATGTCAAAACAGCTTACAGCCAAGCACTGTGCTCTCCAAATGGACTTGGCCATTCACCGAGTCATTCAAAGTGACAGGAGCCGGAGCCTTAGTTCCTGGGGCCCGAAGACACTCGAGCGCTTGGCTAGCAGCTAACGTAAGCGGACGTGGCTCCCATCCTGCCGTGTTAGCTTTGGAAAAGACCCCTGTCATACTCATGGCACCGGCGCTCTCGCCCCTTCCAAACGTAGGGTTTTGTTTTTTTTCACCGATGCTACGTCGAGAGGGAAGAGGAAGGAGAAGGCAGTTTAGAGGCCTGGGGGCAGAAATGAGACACCTATTAGGCGTGTGGTGCGGTATTTGACGAATGCCATTGTGACACGGAAGGTATGTGCTGATTGGAGCATCGTGTGTCACAACGGCATCGCTATAAAGAAGTATTGTTCTGCAGAAGAAAAATAAACAATGAATGAATCCATAAGTCCCGGAGAGGCTGTCAAACCATGTCAAGGATTGTGGAAAGGCTTTTAAATCAAATGTCCTGACAGTTACATCGCTTATCAAATTAATCCATGACATGTAAGGGCTTCTGTGTACAGGGAAAGTGAAAATGTGAAAGATTAAGCTTAAGGGGACTGGTCTTTTGTAAAAAGCAAGGCAACGTTAATTGATTCTCACAAGAAGTGCTAGCGTCAGGTTATAGTGAGCCTTTTGACACGTTGCAGACCACTAGCAGCAGCAGGTGTTGGGGGGAGCTTGGCGGGGCCTCTCCCCTGGTCCTCGGTGCTTCCCGCTGGGGTCGGAGGGCCAAGCGAGCAGCAGGCTTTTCCTATCAGACAAGGCCGCCTGCTGTCAGCACACTGAGAGTGTTGAGTCTGCTCCATAGACCTGAGCTCCTCCAGGCCCTCCTCACACACACACACACACACACACATTCTCACACACACACACACACACATACATTCTCACACACACACGCACACACACACACATATTCTCATAAACACACACGCACACACACACAGGGACTGAACGGAAATTTCATGTAGAAAAGCTTACTCTGACAATTATCAGAGGTCGTTCTGAGACCAATTTGACCCTTTGTTCCTATGTTTCTAGTATTAACATGTCATTAAATGGGCATCCTGACATGTGAGAGACACACAGAAACATAGAAAAGCAGAGCAAACATAGATTTTAACCAAGGTTTTTGCGCAACAATAACAACAGCAAACAATACCTACTCCCTTGTTTGACTCCAACACCAACAATGAGTAACCATAGAATGCTTTACATGCTGAGAATCCTTGCACCAACACACACACACACACACACAGTCTTGTCATCAAGGACTTTAAAGACAGGATGAGAGGCGACCAGTTTTCTGAGTGAATACCACAGTTGAACTAATGGCCAACGTACAGTAACCTACAAGCATGTGTTCCCTTCACCTGGAATGTGTGTTCACTGTAATCACTAGGGACCAGGCCGTGGGAGGAACCCCTTATTTGTGTCCTGATCGGAGGATGTGATTTTCAGCTGTCCCCTCTTGGTCTCCTCTCTGGCTGTGCCTCTGCCTAAAGCAACACAGGCTTGTTAAACCAGATGGCTGCAGGCCAGAACAGACTTACAACACAGAATAACGCGTCAAACTCGACACAGTTTCACAGTTTTCCCATTAAGAGTTTGTTTGCCATTACTGTAAGAACAAGTTCAAGTGCAGGTATGTTAGCATTTTTGGTCGTAGGATTTTCATAACTTACTTCTGAGTAAACAATGAAACCAACCATGCAACCACAATCCAGCTATCAAAATGTATAACCAAGGGAAACACAAGACATCTGATGTGTGATATATGGAGGGGTCTTGGGCTGGCTCAGGAAAAAGAGAGTCTGTATACCTCGTATATCTATACGTAGCTATAGAGATGAACCCTGGCAAGCTTGCTCTAAAGTGTCCACACAGAACAGGTGCCTGGAGAAGGCCCTGTTCCCTGCCCTGTTCCCTGTCTTGGTCCCTGCCCTGGTCGCTGTCCCCAGTCACAGGCAACAGCTAAGCCCCAAGCTGCCCCTTAGCGCCCCGGGCTTCTAGGAACCAACCAGGATTCCCAAAGAATAGAATTGGAGTTATATTACATGGCTTCCCTTCGGTACCCTTTGCCCCTTCGCTCTACTCTTCTCTCTCATTCCTTCTTTACCTCTCTCCCCCACTCTTGCCCTTCAATGCCAACCCCTCTTACTGGCACCTTTTCTCTCTCTCTTTTTTTCTTTCTCATTGCCTCTCCTCCCCCTCTATCTCTTTCAACACGCCTCCACCACTCTATCCCTCTCTGAATCCTCCTCCTCCTCGATCGCATTCCCTCTCTCCGTCCCACCCTCCTAAGCCACACAGTCCATTTGCAGCCTGCCAATCATGTAATGAGCTCATCTTTAGCTTAGATGCTGTGGTCCTCCAAGGAAGATCGACACCAATCCACTCCCCTCCCCCCACAGACACGCACACCACGTCCCCCCCCCCCCCTGCCCCAGCCCTAACTGGCTACCACCATCACCCCTCAAAGACACTGACAGCTTGGGACAGGTGGGAACTTCTGTGGACCCCTCTCCCTCCGCCCCCTCCGCCCCTCCCCCCACTCAGTCCTGAAACTATATCTCGGAAGAAAAGCCCACGCGCCACTGTTCCTCATAACGAATGTCCAACCGCCACTTGTAACCATGTTGCCCAGCAACCAAATGTTTTGCCGCGGCACTTTTATTCTCTCTCTTTCTCTCTCTCTCTCTTTTTCTCTCTCTCTCTTTTTCTCTCTCTCTCTTTTTCTCTCTCTCTCTCTCTCTGTCTCTTTTCCCAGGAGCAGCCCAGGAATTGACATGTATTCAGAATCACCCCCCATGGCACTCTAAAAGGGGCTTTTAACATCCCTCTCCCTCCTCTCCCTCCCTCCTTTCCTGGCTTCCTTCCTTCCTTTCTTCCTCACTCCCTTTTTTCTCACCTACCTTTTTTATCCCCCTTACAGTATTTCCATCCCCCGTCCCTCCCTCCCTCCCCATTTCCTCCCTTCTTTTCTCTGTTCCCTTTCTCTCTCCTCCTCTCCCCTGTCTCTCCCCTGTCTCTCTTAGCCCCTGGCCAAGGATCTCAGCCTAGGCTGGGCTTGTGGATTGCTGACTGGTCCTGGTCCTGGTCCTGATCCTGGTCCAGGTTCTGTGGCTAAACAGTGATGGATCAGAGCTATCGAGTGACTGTCTGTTTACAGTCACAACAACATTTCAGATCATTTTAGACTTTGGTAATGTGTAAAAAAAAAAGAGGGAAATTCCCCTTTCACACATACACGCATGTACCAGAGGCACAGAACTCGGAGCCAGCAGTTGTAAACTTAATTTATTGATCTGTGGAAAGATCTCAGCGCAGACACGATCGGTTTCTTCACTGAGTATCAGCTTTAATGAGGTGAAAACATAAAAAAATCGCTCTCCGCCGGAGAACGACAGATGAATGCAGAAGAGTGAAAGCGAGGGGAAGGCTGCCTGTGCGGGTGCGAAGGGAGGGGAGAGCTTCTGCCTGAACGAAGGGACGGAGGGATGGAGGCATGGGTCTTGTGTAGAGCGGATGAGGTCAGAGGGAAATGGATCCCTCCATTATGGGGGGTAGATAGTTGGAGCAGCTGCCCGCCTGCCTGCCTGTTCCCCAGTCTGTACGTCTGCTTTCTTTCTATCTGCCTGCCTGTTTCCCTGTTTCCCTGTTTGTCAGTCTGCCTGTCTGCCTGTCTGTCTGCCTGTTTCCCTGCCTGCCTGCCTGCCTGCCTGCCTGCCTGCCTGCCTGCCTGCCTGCCTTTCTGTCTGCCTGCCTGTCTGTCTGTCTGTCTGTCTGTCTGCCTGTCTTGGCCATCTGAACGGCACACAGATGTGAAGGATGACAGAGAGCCCAGAGCGCCACAGGACATCCAGAGAGCCACGCTACCATGACTTTATATCCACCCCACTGATAGAGATCCCACTGACTCTGGTGCCCTCACAGATATGGCACACTCCTTCACGGGGCAAAGAAAGAGGGCATTCTTCCTCACAGCTCTACCTCTCCTCCTCCGCTGTGCCCAAAACCGGAACATTCTGGTCGGGTTCAGTCGGATCTGTCACCAGGTCTCTCTGGCTTGCCTAACCTCACAACGACCCGGAGTGGCTGGGCATGCCAAAGGCTGAGCTCAACATCACCACGCTGCCCGGGGCTACAAAATCAGATATTCTCATGAGTCGTTTGACGCTTGATCCCCCAGCAGTGTTAAATGGGGGTTATATGGAACTCAATTCTCTATGCTTAAAAAAACTGGCAAGCCAGGCATCAGATGTGAACGTTTGCTTGGCGGCGTGTCAGTTTAACGCAGGGCTGAGGCGTGTGTCTGCAGTGTGTGTGTGTGTGTGTGTGGTTATGCCTGGTACTGGAAGGTACTGTAGTGCTGGAACCAGACTGGGTTGAACACTGTGAAGTTGATACACGTACCCCCATCCTCCGCACGCACACAGGCACACGCACACCTCTGTTATTGAACGGAAAAAGTGAACCGGTATGGAAAAGAAAGCATCCTATTCAGTATCTCTGAGGCCCTCACATGAATCACAGCCTGCCAGAATACCTGGACTTCCACACTAATCCTAATATTCCCACCTCTAAGACAACAGCAAGATCAACCACGCCGGGCTGAACTCCTTAGATCGCTGGCACACACGCACACACACCGCCAGTCCCGCTCATTTTACACCGGGGCGATGACACACATTCGCATGCAAGTACGAACACTGATGTTTTTCTCAGATCCGCGCGGTCTCGTCGGAGGAGGTGTTGACGCGCACACGTCATTCCAGACGATTCTGGAGCTGACAATCTCGAGAACAAGCCCGGTGAAGTGTAGTCGCTCCCCCCCGCTGTTGTTACAAGCCCCTGGAAGCTCTCCAGGATGATGACAACGAGCTTAGTCACTCAAGTGGCCCTGCTTTGTAAGGCATGTTCCGTTTTATCAGCCGTCCCCTCCGCACGGGAAAGCTTCCCTGTAGGTGAGCAGAGACTGTGGCTAGCACTTGTCACTTTGGTGGCCCACTGGAGGCCAAAACAACAGTGGTACTGGGTGTGTAGTCCTGCATATCGTGTCGTTTCTTTTCAGAAAATGTATCACCGAGTGTGTTTTTATGTTGGATTTTATTTCAAGATTGAAATATTTCGCCGTGCCTCAATGACGGAGAATATTGTTGGACGAGCCCACCATTCCTAAAAGAAAAGTCTTACTACAATAATTGATAAACAAGATTATTCTTATCTCAGGCTGATGGTCTTGTGACTGTTTCTGCATATTGCAGACTTGTTCTCAGTGGGCCCAGTAAGGGACTGGAGGAGCAGACCTTACAACCCTGACATGCTGCGATAAGGAAACCTAAACCTCCTCATCCTCAAGAGCAGGAATTCTCACTTCTCCTCTCTAATCCTCAGGCCCCTGTCAGCCTGGGCTGCGCTGTGTGTGTGTGAATGTGTGTATCTTTTGAATGGGACTGAATCATGAGCAATACAAACTTGTGTGTGCATAACAACACCAAAACGTTTCCAAACAGCATATCAGTCCAAGCCAGTGCACAGAATCAGTTTCAACAACAGAACAGGCATGTATCCAACATGGAACATACCCGGCCATGACTGGACATGCTATTTCATGCCTTCTCAGGAGAATAACGACACTTAATATTGACTAATTGGCAAGAGATGACATTACATACTCCTTGTTAGTAAAAAAATGCTAATAGAAAGTAAACAAAGATCGCTGCAATGTAACACGCTAATGCGCTAGATTAGCGGTCACCACAATTCTCTTGATTCAAATATACGCTCTGGTATCTTACCAGAGGTCATTACCAGAGGTCATCATACCAGGTCTGACAAGCATCCGTCCTATTCAGTCACTCTATCTCTTCTCCCTAGCCACCGCTTGTTTATTTAAAGAGGAAGCTTAGCCCAGCCATGTAGCTATGCTCAAATCAAAATAAAGTGGATATATTTCCAGTAAATGCCCATCTATCTCAGGGTCAACCACCTTGAAATCACCCCGGTACTGGCAGAAGCACAAGCAAACACCAGGCCCAGAGAACACTCATGCTCCAGCTTCAAAACCAGAAGGAAAACCGCCTGCTAAGGCTTCTGGGAATGTGTAGTCCTCAGGTGGTTACCGAATTTTCCCTCAGCAACAAACCAACTGGATATTCAGTAGGCCTCCACTGAGAGACCGAGAGTTTAAATAGGGTTTTAATGGTTGTTTCCGTTCGTTTCATTGCCTTGTGGGATTAGCTAAGTACAACGTGGATGAGAGATAGCACACAGAGTGGATTGGAGGAGGGAGGAGAGGAAATGAGGTGGAAAACAGGCTGTTTACACACGCTCACACACACATACATTTTCAAAACACACCTACCTGCAAAAGGACTAAAATTACCTCACAACCATCATCATAAACCACAACCTCCAAATTACCATAAGAGGAAGAAACTTATTATTACAATCTTTTTAGCAATATGCCACTTAAATAAAATAACCCTTATTGACATTTTTAAACGTGTAACAGGGCTTATACATCTGTTCCAGGGACTGAAAATTACATGGCAGGGAGAGAAAAGGGGTAAGTGGATATTTCTGAGGAATGGTTTGGAGTTAGGGCTAGTGTGTGAAGTTGTAGCAGGGCTCACTAGACACGCAGGTGAGAGAGGTGAATCTGTCGGCTACAAACATCATGTACCGTCACACACACATCACACACACATGCACACGCACACACACAAGCACACAGACAAAGTGCCTTGTTCTTTTTTTTCTCTCATTGACAAACGGTTGGACAAATATCACGGGCCAAAAAGAGAAGAAAGCTGCAGAATCTTTTGAAAATATTTCTCGTTTCGTTTTTTTCAAGCTTTTAAAGAGCCCTCATCTCATGTTGATCAACGCATCGAAAAATACATGTAGGTGGATTACCATGCTTTTAGGTTAAAAACAACATTTCCCAGAGTCCCCTAAAAAGCCGTATTGTGGTGGAATGCCAACCTGCCATTACCAGGAGATTAGCTGTAATCTCTTATTACTTAAGAAAGGGTGGAGAGGCTTTCATGCAAGACGTCTTAAAAACTCAAATTCGGCTGTCAAGCTGGCTTAAGGGTTAGAGTCATATTTGTCCGGGAACATGCCTGCATTTGCTGAGGGGCCACTGTATGTGAAGAGGCTTCAAACAACCACAAAGAACACATTTTAAAGGACAGACTTCAATAACAGAACTCAAATCTCCATTTCATGCTCAAAGAGAAGTGACTGTTCGGAAATATTTAGGTTTTATCAAGACTAAACGTGAAAATGTCAAGACTAATTTGTAAATAAGCGTTTCGTTTTACATTTGCCCCCAAGAAATGGAAGCAAAATGTTATTAATGGCCTCCTTTGACGAAACAGAAAAGACAGAGTATGTGAACAGGTTAAACTGGAGAAGTTTCTCCCCCTCGTCTTTGTGTAATTGCTGTTATGCCTTGCCGCTTTTTTTATTTGCACAGGAAGTGAGACACTTCCCTTCGGGGCAAAAGATGTTTTTGGCGATGATTGTGCTAGAGACTGTAAGAGAAACACCAACGCTGGTTATTTTCAGGACACAAGGCACACAACCAGAAATAATGTGAGCCAAAATGACAAGTAAGGCGTCCTTTCATGGTTATTCCAACTGGTGAATGTGGACTGGTTATTTTGTGAACTTAATTTAACAGCAAAGTTTATAGGAATTTATTTGAACAATGGTGTCTATGTGAATTCATTTTAACAACTTAACAAGGCTCCCCATACTATGCCTTGAATCCTTTTATTGACCATTTAGCCCACACTTTTACTAGTGCTGCACAGTCAATACTGACCTCCAGTACCTAACAATGGCTAGTTTCTGCTTGGGGCCTAGTGTTTTGAATGCAAACACAAAGCAGCGACGGTGAACATTAGCTCAACCGATGCGTATAGTTAAATAACCCCTAGTGGGTTTAGAAAGGTCACAGCTCGGCTTTTAAAAGTGTGTGTGTGTGTGTGTGTGTGTTTGAGAGAGAGAGAAAGCCAAAGAGAGACATAGAGAGAGAAAGACAAAGAAAGACACGTGCCAAATTAAATCTGACAGAGAGGATGTCAAATGAACTGACATCTGTATGACCATGCATGCAGCAACAGTGTGTGTGTGCATCACTTCAGGAAACTCTCTCTCTCTCTCTCTCTCTCTCTCTCTCTCTCTCTCTCTCTCTCTCTCTCTCTCTCTCTCTCTCTCTCTGAGAAGTAGCTCCGTACAGTACACATATTCTGTCATTGCATCATATTTTAGAGGTTACTGTGAACGTTTTCCTTAAAAGGGTTTGGGCGGGCTAGGTGCTTGGTGAGTGATGAAGCAACTAGACCCCTCCAGACCCGGGTCCAGACCCAGGTCTAGATCCTTCCAGTCTGTCACTCACCCACTCTGGACTCCCCATGTGCCAGCCATGAACCCCTCCTCTCTGCGAGCACCCCCCTGTTTGTGAGGACCCCTCCTGTTTGTGAGGACCCCTCCTGTTTGTGAGGACCCCTCCTGCCAGTCTTTAGGGAAGGCCTCAGCTGGATGGAGAGAGTGTCTGTGACGGGCAGGCCAGGAATTTGCGACAGGCATATCCCCGGGCGACTGCCACGAGAAGTGAGGATGAACAGGACCCCAGATGAAAGGCAAGCTCGTTTCCAGGTCTACTCATCTGTCAAGCCAGCCTAATAACGCTCGCAGGCCCCATGGCTGACACATGCCACAGCCTGGAAGACGGAGGTGGGTAGTGTGTGTGTGTGTGTGTGTGTGTGTGTGTGTGTGTGTGTGTGTGTGTGTGTGTACAGTGTGTGCACCAATGGCTCAAGAAGGCTGACAAGTCCATCCATCTGCTGAATATGAAATATTTGGTTGAGGTTTGTACTGCATGAGTGTGTGTGTGTGTGTGTGTGTTTGTGTGTTTGTGTGTTTGTGTGTGTGTGTGTGGAGTGAAAGAGAAAAGCCTGGGGCACCATTTGAGTTGTCATTGGGTTCATTCAGATCCATCAACTGGAAGCTGTTCAACTGTTGTTTGTAGTCCAAGTTACCGAACAGAAGGTCTTCTTAAGCATTTCCAGGTTCTAAGTGCATACCCAAGATCCCCGGCAGTTGGGGTGTTGATTTAGATGAAATTCAAACTAAATCATAAGCTTAAAGTGGATAATTACAAAGATCTCATTAGTGGGAATTCCTGTAATGACATATGAAAACAACTGGATCAACAAAGAGCTGTTCAACTCCAGCTGTTTAGGTTTCACTGAAGATTTATGCAAAGATAATATAGTATTTTTGGTTAATGGTTTCAAACCATTAATTTGTTATTATATTATTCCTCTTGGTCTCTGTATTTTCTTTGGTGTTTGAAGCTCACCATGCAATTAGGAGATTAATAGTGTTGAATAGAACTGACGTCCAAATTAGTTTTCGCTTTTAAGAGCTTCCATGTATTGTGAGTATAAGAAACTTGCTTATTCTTGAATGAATATGATACTGATTGATGAAATACAGTGAGAGTTCATTTCCAGTTGGTGAGGAGGGAGGAGGGCTTTGCCTACTGTAAATATGGAGGGTGGGGTATCATTCATGATCATAGTTGGGCTTACAGTGTGGGGTGAGATGGACCACCTGTGTCTGCACAGGAACTAGACCACTAGACCATGTTCTTGTAGCTCCCAGAGAGACAAGCTCACTGTTATAACTTCAGTACTATTTCAGCCATGATATCAAATATCTTAATAATTCATGTACAGTGTGTACAGTATGGCCAGGGCTCTTCTAAACGCCTCTAGGATCTCTCTCTCTCTCTCTCTCTCTCTCTCTCTCTCTCTCTCTCTCTCTCTCTCTCTCTCTCTCTCTCTCTCTCTCTCTCTCTCTCTCTCTCTTGCTATCTCTCTCTCTCTCTCTCTCTCTCTCTTGCTATCTCTCTCTCTCTCTCTCTCTCTCTCTCTTTCTGTCTCCCACTCTTTATCTTTCTCTATATCAGTATTTCCTCCCCAAATGGAGAAGGCCACAGGGGATATACACACTCTGAAAGGACGAGCCCACACTCTATCACAAACAGTAAGACGAATACAGATGATGAACTGTTTGTGTATTCTTGACGAAGAGGTAGAAAATTTAAGTTTTTATAGTCAACCAAGGTCTAAGGTCAAATGACCAAAAAAAACGATTCAGCAAGGAAAACAATCACATGCATTCTTGTGTCGTGACTATCTGGATCCTGGTCTGCTCTGGTGGTGGATGTTTTCAACTGAAAACACAGCAGAGGTGTGTGTTTCTCAGTGCTCAAGGCTGACTGACCTGTGACACTTACATCCCCGCCCCGCCACTCTCTCTCTCTCTCTCTCTCTCTCTCTCTCTCTCTCTCTCTCTCTCTCTCTCTCTCTCTCTCTCTCTCTCTCTGCCTCCCCCTGTCCCCCCCCCACCCTCTCTCCCTCCAGGGCCCGAGGGTTCGAAGATCTGGAGGACCGGTGAGAGGGCACCTCTCGCCTCACCTACAGCCTGTAAAAATAACTCAACGGATGATGGGTAACCTGACAACGCTCCGGTCACCGTCGGAGCAGGGAAAATGAGGTAAATATCAATGGCGGTGGTCTCAAATAGCCCATTACTCACTGTCTGTGCAACAGTGTCAGAGAATCACCCAGTCAGCCCGGAGCAAGGGGCTGCATCAGCACTGTCCTCCTGGAAAATTGTACCCGGGCGAAAATAAAGCAACCCGATCCGGGAATAAATCATTAGGAACATTTGTTACGCTCAGTAATTGTGCTTCATTCATCTTTGGGCCGTTTGGTTTGTCAGCCTGGGTGTCAGACGGTCCTCTGCTCGCAGGTTGCAGCTGAGGAGAGCTCGAGACAGACCTGCTAGCGTCGCTAGCGTGTAGAGGGAGAGACACTCCACACGCACACACACACGCAGGCACATGTCCGCTGGCAGGCAGGTACTCACTGAAGTACATCGTTTTTTACGACTTGTGTAGATTGTGATTTGTGATGCAAAGGCTTTACATGTCTGACATTTTGATATTTCACAACCAGGAGTGTGTTTTCATTAAAGTAAGTGTTAAAAGCAAAACATTGTGAGGCACCAAAACAAAAGCACAGCCAGAGGTCATGTTAAAATTAGACCCAGGGCTGAAGGCAGACAGGATAAACGTAAGGCGGCGCGGAGCTTTTATGTGTGTTTCTGTGATCCCCATTTTAGGAAGACGTCAGTTACCACCCATTGTAACCTGCTTGCCTGTGTGTTATCACCCTGCTATCACCTCCCTCCACCTATCAGCGTCAGGATCCTTAACACACATCACTCTGCCCCCCCCCTCCTCCTCCTCCTCCTCCCTCTCCTGCTCCTTCCCTCCCTCGTTCAGACAACATTACAACAAAAGCCAGCATGGCAATCTGATGATATCTCTCATCTCCTCTTTATCCATCCAATGCCACCTTTTTTTCTTCTCTTGTTTTTAAAAGGAAGTAAAGCTATGTGAGGTCAAAGTGGTGGAGAGAGAAACACAGAGACAAACAGAGAGAGAGAGAGAGAGAGAGAGAGAGAGAGAGAGAGAGAGAGGGAGAGGGAGGGAGAAAGAAAGAGGGAGGGAGACAGACAGACAGAAGGATAGAGCATGGCAGAGGCAGAGCCAGACAGGGGAGGGAGGCGGTGGTGAAGCGAGGGGCCAGGCCTGCGCAGGTTTGTCTGGGCTGCTGACAGGCAGAGCGGGCCTGCTATCAGCAGGTGTGAGGAAGCCGTCCCAGATCCGAGGACAGATAACCCCAGACGTCACGAGCGCCACGCCGAGTCACGAGGACACAGACCGCAGAGCCTGAGGCACCATCTCCCCCCCCCCTCCACCTCTGTATCTCCTGCATCTACAGTCGGCGGAAGCATTGAAAAGAAAACAACTTGGGCTCTATTATAATTAGGCCCAAGGTGAGCAGCCTATCATTTCCTGGTGATGGAACACATGTCAGAACCTAAACAAACAGAGAGGCTTCCAGGACAACGGTGTGGAGGAAGGGGGTGTGTCCAGGTGAGGGAGGAAGGGGGGGGTTCAGGTGAGGGGAGGGGGGTGTGTCCAGGGTGAGGGAGGAAGGGGGGGGGGGGTTCAGGTGAGGGAGGGGGGTGTGTCCAGGTGAGGGAGGAAGGGGGGGGTTCGAGGTGAGGGAGGGGGGTGTGTCCAGGTGAGGGAGGAAGGGGGGGGTGTCCAGGTGAGGGGGGTGTCCAGGTGAGGGGGGTGTCCAGGTGAGGGGGGTGTCCAGGTGAGGGAGGGAGGGAGGGAGGGGGGGGGTTTCCAGATGAGGAGGGGGGGGGGGGTGTCCACGTGAGGGAGGGGGGGGGGGGTTTCCAGGTGAGGGCAGGTCTCCTCTCTGAAGAGCCAGTGAGGCCTCTCTCTGTGGAACAGAAGCGAGGCCCCGGAGGCCCATCGTCCTCCTGTTATCTGCAACGGTGCGATCGGCCGCAGACAAAGACACGGAACAGTTGGCCTGTGTCCCGTCGTCACTGAATTCTGCATGAGGACACACACGGTTGCCCTTGTCTCACTAGGTATGGTTCCGCTCGTGGTTTAGAAAAGAGCGCTTGATAACGTGTATCTAATGGAATAACACATGCCGAAAAACAGGAACAGGCTCTATGAAAACCAACACCAGTCAAATTCCCCAAAACAACTTCCACAAAATTGTTTTTTTCTTCCCCCCAAAAGAAGTACAAGTGCAATATATTCGTTTCCAGGTCTGATACGGGAAGGATAAGTGAGGAGGTCAAGGCTTCCTGTTAGCCTGACACAGCAGATGGGTTTATCTGCTGCTGCTGCTGCTGCTGCTGCTGCTGCTGCTGCTGCTGCTGCTGCTGCTGCTGCTGCTGCTGCTGCTGCTGCTGGTGGTGCTGCTGCTGCTGCTGCTGCTGCTGCTGCTGCTGCTGCTGCTGCTGCTGCTGCTGCTGCTGCTGCTGCTGCTGCTGCTGCTGCTGCTGGTGGTGCTGCTGCTGCTGCTGCTGCTGCTGGTGGTGCTGCTGCTGCTGCTGCTGCTGCTGCTGGTGGTGCTGCTGCTGCTGCTGCTGCTGCTGGTGGGTGCTGCTGCCTGCTGCTGCTGCTGCTGCTGGTGCTGCTGGTGGTGCTGCTGCTGCTGCTGCTGCTGCTGGTGGTGCTGCTGCTGCTGCTGCTGCTGCTGCTGCTGGTGCTGCTGGTGGTGCTGTGGTGCTGCTGGTGTTGTGAGAGCCCCAAGCTGGCTTTACAATGTCAACCCCAGACAGCGGGCGCAACAGTAATACCCTTCCCCAGGGAAACAAGGGTATGTGGCCGTGTGCAGGTAGTGGGGGGGGGGGGGGGGAAGCAGGGTCAGCATCCTGCAGCCTAAACCTGGAAGAGGAAACTAATCTGGGGTCAAAGAGGGTACTGTGATGAGTGAGACTTCACATCAGGCCGGGGTATGTCCCTCTGTTCTCTCCCCACCCACCACTTCATTAAGATCCTGCACCTGGGCCCTGAGACACCATGGCACAGCCCTGACCCCCCCCCCCCCCACCTCCAGCCCTTCAATCTGTCCCCAGCCTCTTATTCACCCTCTATTTAGGCCCCGGTCTGCCCTTCCGCCATCTTGGGTCAAATCCAGAGCACAATATTGAGCCCCTGCAGACAGGGAAGGGATGAGTTGGATTAGAGAGATAAGACCGACCATGGCTTGGTTCTTCGCCAGAAAAACGAGCTGTATGATCCCCCCTCTGGTTCCTCGCGCAATTAATAACGGCTAGTAATCAGGGGGGGGGGGGGGTTTCAGCGCCGGTCTGGAGTTTCAGGAGCCGCGCCCGGGGTTCAGGACGGCCAGTTGTCGTCCGGTGTTGAGATGAAGCCATGCAGTCTGGATCAGCCAGATGACAAGCTGCTGCTGTCACTGGATCACACACACAAACACACACGCATACAGTGCCGCACACACGCACACAAACACATTCGCATGCCCAGCACACACACAAATAAACACGTACATCACACACATGCCACAAACACACACACACACGCCGCAAACACATAAGTTCGAGTACCTATTGAAATATGACACTTTACAATGCCTAAAAAAGGCTTATTGTGATTTGGACACGATGATCTTTTCAACATGTCCTCACGTCAAACAGATCCCAGTCCAAAGTCATCGCAGAGGGATCTCAGCTGAAGCTTCATTGCAGATTTCCAGCCCTCTGTTTACTAAACGAACCGTTCCACAGAGCAAGTTCGCATTCAGGGACCATGAAAGTGTCACACAGATTCCTAGGCTAGTGGATCGTGAGTCTGCCTGTGTTATTGTTACCGGCTAGCATTACCATGCTTAAGCGCGACAACATAATTTGTAACAATAAGAACAAATTAGCACACAGGCATCTGTGTGCAACATGTGCTTAGGGTTCTCACAAAGGAGAAACCACACACACACACACACGCAGGAATGGGCCTGCACCAAAACACATGTGAGCTTAAAATCTCAACAGTTTGTGCTTCAAAATAGAGGAGGGCTCCAGTTACAGGGCCTTGTGGTTTTCTAAATGTATATCGAAATACACATCAGGCTCCATGTCACTACTGTTTACAGGAACGTGATTTATGGGGTTTTTTTGGGGAGGGGAATGAAGGTGAAATGGGCTGAGTTAACTTTACAGGGCTGACTAGAATTCCTGCTACTGAAGTTATGAATCAACAATGGAATTTTATTAATGACATTGGAAGGTGAAAGAGTAACTATTTAGTTGAAACATCCTCATTGTGAAAAGGTTTTCATTTGAAATCTTCCCAGAAACCGTTTTCAGAAGCAAAGCACGGTTGGGGTTTTTATCGAAATGTGTTTCATAAAACCTTTCAAGATCCTTTCCACAATTGCCAGGAATCCTTCAACTTAGCAACCTCTTTGGTTACGATGACTGTCTTGGACTGGGTAGGCTTGTGTGACACATGTTTGAAAAATCCAGTGAGCAACCGCAGTAAGATAAACCTTGTTTACATGCTTTCTCATAAAGAGCTTCCTACAGCCAGTCTTGATTCACTCCTGCGTTCCTCTGCCTGACACTTTGTGTTTGGCTTTATGGAGATCATGACAGCCAACCCAACAGGTATGGTCCCTTTTCACTGTGTGTCTGTGTGTGTTTGAGAATGTGAGTACCTGTGTGGGAGGGTGTGTGTGTTTAGGCATATGTGTGGTTTGACGTGAGTGTGTGTGTGGGTGTGTGTGTGTTGTGGTGTGGGGGGGGGTGCACATGTGTACGTTCTGAGTGCATACATTTGTCTGTCTATTCTCAAAACATTGACGTCTTTCCACACAAATGCCGTTAACAGAGGTATGCAGGGTATATTGTCGTACGAGGATGGGGACCAGGATAACCCTGGACTCAGAAAAGTCAGACAGAAAGGAGCTCTGTACAGCCAGAACACGATGAATACAGTCTTTCACCAATAGCATGGAGGAAGACAATACGAGGGCCGTTTCTGAGTCAATAACATTCAACGCGAGGCATTTTCTGAGTTGCTTACATTCAACACAAGGCATTTAGTTCTGTAATAACAAAAACAAATGTGTCTTAGAAAACCACCCCCGAAGCACCTATCGTCTACATCGCCAGTAACAGTGAGATGGGGCTATCTGTGGAACAATGGGAAGCACGTGAGCCAAACCACATGAAACAGAGGTGGGGGGTGCGACCAATTCAATCCAGATATGGCACATTCAAACATTTGGAAGCGGGGCGGCCAGCGTCCAAACACACAGGACCACCCCGCATGCACCCTGTGGGCCCGCTGGAAGACAAATGGCGCCGAGCTCAGCAGGCATCGTGGAACAATAGGATCCAGTTACAGTGATCCGCCGGAGAACTCCCTCTTCCTCTTCTACAGCGACGGGCACACCGAGCCACGCTCTAATTGGCTGCGTTTGTTGAGTTGCACGCGGCATACCTCTCGGTATTTATGGAATTTGTGTGTGTGGGGGTGGGGGTGGGGGGGTGGGGGGAGGGGAGGGGGGCAAAACATTGAGGGGGGGGGGGGTTTGAATGAAGGAACGAAATGTGATTCAAAGCAGAACAAGAATGGCTCTTTTTCTGAGGGGACTGGAAGTGTGTGTGTGTGCGTGTGTGGGAGGGGGTGTAGAGGGGGGGGGGGGGGGGGGGCGGGGGGTAGGGGAAGTATAGTGTTTATTGGTTTCTGCCAGACCAGTCAGGGACAGCAAACACAAGCGGCGTGAAACCTGAGCGACTGGCACGGAGCCTGCTGGGCTGGCGGCGGGGGCGGGCAGAGGGACACGGGGGGGGGGGGGGGGGGGGGGGGGGGGGGGGGGGCACACGCGGGACCCGCGCTCCAGAGGAACACACGAGATAAGCGGCGCAGATAAAAGAGGTGAAGCAGATCGGAGGGGGAAAGCAAAAAACGCCGGCGCAACGCGGAACCAAAACACAGGAACAGGAAGCAGGAAGGAGGAAGCAGGAAGGAGGACGCAGGACGGAGGACGAAGGACGAGGAGGAGAGGGGCGAGGAATTAAGAGGGCCGACTGTGGATAACTTTCAAGTGTCTCGCGGCTGCAGTTTGCTATTGAAGTTCACCAATGCCATCCCCTCCTTGATCCAACCCCTCGCCCCCCCCCCCCCCCCCCACACACACACACACACCATCAGGAAAATCCCTCTGTGGCCAGGCATTCCTTTTTAACTTGATATGCTTGTGAACGCCCCCAGAGCTACAGTCTTGCCCCGCTAATGAACACAGAGCCCACAGACGGAGCTGTCCAAGGGCCGCTACGCTCCCCAATCACCCCTGGAAAACAGGATCCAGCTGCCTGGGAGCCTGTCATTAGGCCTGGCCTCTCTCCCTGTGTGTCGTCCCCCTCACTCACCCCACAGCCCAACCCCCTGGCTCATCCGTAACCCCCAAGCCTCCTCCTCCTCTGGAGACCCTGCCTGCCCTCCTCTCTGTCCCCCTCTCTGCAGCTCCAGTCTGAAGTCCAGGACCCCTAGCTCCTTCACACTGGCTCCTGCTCCTCCGGGGGCCCCTAGCTCCTTCACACTGTCTCCTGCTCCTCCGGGACCCCTAGCTCCTTCACACTGTCTCCTGCTCCTCCAGGACCCCTAGCTCCTTCACACTGTCTCCTGCTCCTCCGGGGGCCCCTAGCTCCTTCACACTGTCTCCTGCTCCTCTGGGGGCCCCTAGCTCCTTCACACTGTCTCCTGCTCCTCTGGGGGCCCCTAGCTCCTTCACACTGTCTCCTGCTCCTCTGGGGGCCCCTAGCTCCTTCACACTGTCTCCTGCTCCTCTGGGGGCCCCTAGCTCCTTCACACTGTCTCCTGCTCCTCTGGGGGCCCCTAGCTCCTTCACACTGTCTCCTGCTCCTCTGGGGGCCCCTAGCTCCTTCACACTGTCTCCTGCTCCTCCGGGGGCCCCTAGCTCCTTCACACTGTCTCCTGCTCCTCCGGGGCCCCTAGCTCCTTCACACTGTCTCCTGCTCCTCTGGGGGCCCCTAGCTCCTTCACACTGTCTCCTGCTCCTCCGGGGGCCCCTAGCTCCTTCACACTGTCTCCTGCTCCTCCAGGACCCCTAGCTCCTTCACACTGTCTCCTGCTCCTCCAGGACCCCTAGCTCCTTCACACTGTCTCCTGCTCCTCCAGGACCCCTAGCTCCTTCACACTGTCTCCTGCTCCTCCGGGGGCCCCTAGCTCCTTCACACTGGCTCCTGCTCCTCCGGGGGCCCCTAGCTCCTTCACACTGGCTCCTGCTCCTCCGGGGGCCCCTAGCTCCTTCACACTGTCTCCTGCTCCTCCGGGGCCCCTAGCTCCTTCACACTGTCTCCTGCTCCTCCGGAGACCCCTAGCTCCTTCACACTGGCTCCTGCTCCTCCGGGGGCCCCTAGCTCCTTCACACTGTCTCCTGCTCCTCCAGGACCCCTAGCTCCTTCACACTGTCTCCTGCTCCTCCAGGACCCCTAGCTCCTTCACACTGTCTCCTGCTCCTCCAGGACCCCTAGCTCCTTCACACTGTCTCCTGCTCCTCCGGAGACCCCTAGCTCCTTCACACTCCGTCCGAGCTCCGTCTCCTGCCCCCCCCGGGGGCCCCGGGCTCTTCTCTTGCACACGTGCAGAACAGAGACATTGATTGTCTGCAGGGTTGTTGTTCGAGCTTATACACCTTGACTTTATATTGTCTGGTTAGATAATGCTGTGATGGATCTCTATCGGAGTAAGACAGAACATAAAGGTAAATATGCACCACTGACAACATGTGTGGGAGTGGTGGGGGAGGGTTGGGTTGGTGAAGGGTGTAAATTCCTGTCTGATAAGGCGATCAAAGTCTGGTTTCCCGAGTGTGTCTGTGGCAAAGGTGGAATGGAGAACTGGACACACACACGTGCAAACTTTCACCATCACAACTCCCCACACACACACACTAAACATACTTTATCACACACACACACACACACACACACACACACACAATAAACACACTTTCTGTGTCACACACACACACACACGCACTCATTCATGCACAGCAGATACCAGTATCCGGGCAGAGTGATGACATGTCTAATGTGCTGAGTGCAAAGTAAACACCACACACTGGCATCGGGGCTGCTCTCTCTGACAAACCTCCATCCTCAAAACAAGCTGGGGGGGGGGCAGTGGAGCGCCCCCCCCCCCCCAGAACAGGAGCCCTGGGGGGGGGGGGGGGGGGAGGAGGAGGAGGGGGGGCTGCAAGGTCTGACTACACACACACACAATACACGCGCAGACACAGACTATTCATCATATCATCCTACTGATCCATTACAGTAATTGTTTTATTTGTGTTTGTAAAATAACTGGTCCGGCTCCTCCACTTGTGCCAAGATATTACCGTGCGCTGAAATGGCAGAATCTGATCGTGTTTGCTCAGCGAGTTGTTGCCATAATGAACTCTATAACGCAGTATAAATGGTGTCATGCATGTGGTGAGATCAGATGGTTAGTCTGATCGAGGTAACGAAGCGAGGAGCTGGCAGCCTACAATGCTTCAACAGTGCCCCCGTTCTTTTGTTTATTTGTTGATGTGTCGGGTGCAAACACACCCGCTCTCATACATGTCCTATTGTCACATAAATAGGACAGAACTTTGAGGGATGGAAAACACTGTGTGTGTGTGTCAGATTGGCATAATACTCTCTCTACAGACTGTGTTTCCAGACACAATAAGGGGGAGAAGATACCAGACCCCCTTTGCCCTCCCTACACGGCCACAGGTCTCCTGTGCCGAACAGATGTCTCGCGGTTAGAAACGTTTCACAAATCATGTTAAGAAACCTCACAGACTGAGCTCCCCTGCGGTTTTCCAACTCCACGTACAAGGCATGGCCTCCCTTTGCTGTGGTCAAGGGCTTCAGAGTCGTCTTTTGAGGAAGCCCCAAAGCACGTGAAACGTATTTGAAGCCATAAACGGAGCCCAATTGGTATTGATGTTGTGGAGTGCAGTGGGAGAGACGGGGGGTGGGGGAGGGGTGGGGGGTGGGGGAGGGTGGAGGGTGGGGGGGGGGGGGTGAGACTGGAGCTGGGGGGTTGTGAGTGTTTGGTCTGGTCCCGACAGACAGACACACTTGTTTCCCTGCAGGATGGATCTGGCGGAGGCCACAGGGCAGGCAGCAGGCTTATTCATCAGCATCACCAGGCCGGGGGTGTCCGGTATCCCAGACTGCAACGCTGCAGCTGGCTCGCGGACGCCATGATGGGCTCCAGGTGGGAGAGGAACTGGCCTCACTCGGAGAAAACCTCCCCTTCCCTACAAGTCACGATGGTATGTGGTGGGAGCTCAGATAAGGTTGACGATACAGATACATATTATCAACCGGTAACATACAGAGTTTCCCCCCAGGACGTGAATAAAGTAGATATCTGTCTGTCGGCCCGTCCTTCCATCCGTGTACCTCTCTATCAAATTTCAGTTCAGTCACGGATAAATAAGAGCCTACTGTATGCATATCCAGGAGAGGTTTGCTGTAGGTGGTCTCTTAGGTTGAGGTCTGAATAGTGAGGAGATGGTGGTGTGGACCGTAGGCTCCAGGTCTTGGAGAGACCACCTGGACTACAGCCCTCTGGAGTCACTGGAACAACATGCTCACTAGATATCCGTAACACTGGTTAATTTTATTCTACACACAATATTATTTTATTTTTAAAAGCAGTATTAAATGACATGTATGACTACAGAGAGATACGTATCATCGAAATACACTCAAATGATTGTTGTTGTAATGAAGATTGAGTCAGATGGGAAAATGAATGCTAAAGTTTCTAAACATTCTCAAACTATTCACCATACATTACTGTCAATGAATCTCTTTGTCCCATATGATAGTATGTGCATACTGTAGGTGTACACTTGCACACAAGCCTTTTGTGTGCTGGTAATTCAGTCTAAGATGATTATCAAAGAGCACAACCTTTGCAACTGAAAGCGCTCACAATCCAGTTTTTCTTTCTGTCCAGCTCTACTTTGTGAAGCTTTGTTATATCCGGAAATATTTGACATGTCTGATTTAGAAGTGTTTTGAAGGCAGAAGCTCCTTTGGGTAATCAATCAAATGAAACTGAAAGCAGATATTTTTTGCAACATGACGTGCATCTCTGAGGTATGAAGACAAACCTATAAATAAACCACCTCATCCACCTCCTTGACATCTGACACTTACTCATGAAACAGGAAGATTTTTTTTTTTTCTCGCAAACAAGTTTTCCTAATTGCCACCCCTCTCTCCCCCCCCCCCCCCTCCTCCCCCGCCCACCACGGGGAAGGTGAATTCAACACGCACTACATGACAACAGCACGCAGAGCCCAATCAAATTTGAAAGGGCGGCATACTGATCCAACGATCCTTCCCACGCGAGGTGAATCAGAATCTGAATCAGAATGGGATTTATTCGCCATGAAAGTTTGCACAGACAAGGAATTTGCTTTGGCAGGAAGGTGCGATGGTGAATCTCCTTGTCTGAGGTAACGCATCCCAGAGAGGAACAGAAAAAACACAGACATCAAAACCCCTCGCCGGGGATGACGACACCGATCCAAATCAACAGCCAGGCACTTAAGAGAGCAGACACACACACGCACGTCGGAGCGGCTAAACCGAAACAACAGCCGCACTCAACAGCTCCACATGACGCTCTGAGTCCTCGCTGCATCCTGGACAGTCATTAAGGCGGATTAAGCCTGTTTGCACTGTTGTGTTGTGTTATGTTCGTATCACCTGTAGGGGAGACAAGGGGTGTCTGAAGAGTGGCGGCGTGGCTCGGAGGAGGGACCAGGAGGGCAGGAATGCTCCAGACAGGATGCTCACTTCCTGCCCCTCCTCTGGCAGGTGTTGACGGACATCGTGTGCTGTCGATGGAGGAGACGTGATACGTTGTCAGGTGTGTCCTTGGCACTGACGGGGGGGGCGGGGGGGCGGAGCAGGAGAACGACTTCCTCGCCTGCCAAGTCCTTCCCTCGGTGCTCCTCGTTAGTTGACTGAAGGACGACAGGGAAACCAAGCCAGGCGTCGGGTGTGTGTACTTTAAAACGAGTCCGTCGCTTGCGATATCTTTGAAGTGTACATAAGCCACTTTCCACATGACTGAGGAAATACGATGAACAAATATACGAAAACAATCAAAAGCCAATAATGAGGCAAACGGCCAACGCTGCTGTGTTCAGTGCTTGAAAAAATGGATGCATTTTGGTTTCATTTCGGATGCAGGTTGCCGAGGTCTCAGAGGTTAGGCTCAGACTCTAGGTCCAGGAAATCAGACCATCAGGGTTGAAGGGGACAGCAGACCCTGAAGGCTGTTCCCACAGCTCCAGCCCTGTAATGGGATCTCCAGCAGCCTCTCAGACACACATCCAGATGGTGCAGAGGTGCCTTGAAGGAGAGGGTCTCACTGCCCCAAAGTGACCTGCTGGGGTGAGAAGTGAGGGCTCTAAAACCAAAGGGTTGATAGTGTAAATGATGTTTTGGGACTCGTGGACTTGTTTGGTCCAAAACAGGATCCCGTTTCATTTCCATCGACGCTCTCGCCAAGTTTAAACGAAGGAAGTTTTTTTTTCAGAGAGTAATTAAAGGTCACCGAGACATCTAAGGACAGCGCTGCGCCCTTTCCTCACCCCCAGGGTGACAGTCATGGTGGTGCCGACAGTGTTTGGCAAGCTCCAAGACTGCAAGTCATAACACCGTCTGCCACCTTTACCTGCCCAGACACCTGCCAGCCGCACACTAAACAACCAAGCTGATCAACATGGGATTTCCTGCAAAGGCACTTTGTGCCAAAATACTGTACCACCTACAACTACCACCTTCACCTACTGCACCTTTACCATCAAATCCAATCGCATTGTATTCGCGTAGCCCTTTTTATAAGCAGTGTCACAGAGGGCTTCGCATATGCCCATGGAACTGCACCCAAACCAAGCTAAAACCCCTTGAAGAATCCTGCCTGTAATGTCAAACTAATGAGACAATAAGCGGATCACAGGCCCCCGTCTGCAGACGAAGCCAAGGAGATCAAGAGAGAGATGGAGGAAGAGAGAGAAGTAGGGAGAGAGAGAGAGAGAGAGAGAGAGAGAGAGAGAGAGAGAGAGAGAGAGAGAGAGAGAGAGAGAGAGGGAGAGGGAGAGAAAGAGAGAGTGGGAGGGAAGGATGGAGGGAGGGAGAGAGAGAGAGGGGGTGCGAAAGAGAAGGAGGGAGGGAGAGACAGGGAGAGGAAGAGAGTGGGAGGGAGGGAGACAGAGAGAGGGGGCGCGAAAGAGAAGGAGGGAGGGAGAGACAGGGAGAGAAAGAGAGGGAAGTCTACCCAACATGTTGTCAAAAGCATGAGGAATTTATTACTAATGTTGGTCAGCTGCGCCCTGGCTGTTTTCCAACGGCAAAAACGTGGAAAAAAGAGAAATCATTCATTATCTACACCGGGATCCTTGATCATTCTGGGAATTTCGGGCGGGTTTATCTGCGAGGCGTGTGTTTCCATGGCGACCCTGGCACACTTGGCTGAGTTTTCTTGGCCCAGGCGTCCATTTATAAAGATTGTGGCTTTACAGTGAGGTCACCCGCTGACCTGGCCAATGACAGCAAATGGTTTAAAGGATTGGACAAAGAGAAAAAGAAGGAGAGAGAGGGAGGATTGAAATGACATGGGGAATTTGCTGAAGCCATCCTGTAGACAGACATAGGCTTTTATGTTGGATTTCACTGTCGGGAAAAACGGGCTTTAAGAGTGAGCTGGTGGTTATTGAGTTAATTACAGAGGGGGTTCTCTTTTCTTTGGTCAAGTAACATGCTATTAATCCACCATAGATGGACCTGACTGCTTGGGAAACATTTAGGAAACTAGAGATTGTATTTGTTTGAACGTGAAGCACCGATTTGTGGTTTGTGTTTGAATAAATACCTTTATCGCTCGCTTCAATGTAAGTTTACTGGTGAAAGGTCAGTTAAATTCTATGGCAAAACTGGCACTTAGCAAGCATGGTGACAACTGTACAGCTCTGATTAGCTGTTAGCCACTTAGCATTGCCCTCAGAACACCCTTTACGCTAGGCTCGGAGGATGACTAAAGCCAAACTGGTTGCTCTCAAAAGTATCAACCATCATGACCCATCCATTACAACCTAAAGATAGAAGATGCATTGTATATGTTAAAGGGCCCGCGGAACTACTTTTAGATTTTGTAAATAACAACTTTATTAGTATCGTCATCAAGTAGTTCAGCAGCACTGAACAGACAGGTGAGGCAGACAGACAGACAGACAGGTGAGGCAGAGAGAGACAGGTAACCGAGGCAGGCAGACAGATACTGGCAGCTTTCCAGGAGAATGAGTCACCCACAGCAGATGGTGAGATAGCTCAGCTAGCTGAGTTCAGCTCCGCTCTACAGAGACTTAGCTGCTCTTTATTAGCTTTGGCAGAAGACCACGGAGCCTCTCTCTCCCTGCCAGGGCGAGAGTCACCTCCAGCGTGAACACCAAGCCGTAAATCACAGGAAATGTAAACAAAGGTGAACAGGAAACAAAATGTTGCCTCAAAAAAGAAAGAAGAAGACTGAAAACAAGTGTGGGGTGGGTAAGGGTGGGGGGGGGGTTGATATCTCAATCAGATGCATGTAAATAGGTTCCTTACAGCTCAGTGTATTTACATATCAATTTATCATCGTTTTACACTACAAGTTAATCTCAGTGTAATCGCATGGCAAATGATGAATGAATGTGAAGTACGCTGCCAAGTTCATAAAGGCATGGCGTCATGTTCAACTTGTGATTCATTGATACCAGAAGTATGGAAAACCAAGCAACATAAGTGTACAACGATACATAAAATTCACCTAGCCTATTCTTGACAGCAATGATAAATAAATAAAGTTGAAGCAAATGAGGCATGAAGAAGCAAATATTTAATAATATTCTAATAGCCAACTACACAAACAAAGAAAGAAATCCGATTTTAACTATTTTCAAGATAGTTATCAATTACCCTAGTATTGTTATGTTCCCATGAATTCCAAATGACAGGGACGGTTTCAAACTTGACAAACCCAGTTAGCTTGAGTAACATCCCTCTATCCATCACGACTGTCAATGACAAAGCAGGCTCTGATTAATTATACCCTAGCAGTGCGAGCTGTCATTCAACCCACAGGTAGATTTATGGCATCAAATGCTGTGAACGAGCATGAAGGAGAGTGAAGTCATGATTCAGGCTACAGTCAGCTAAACGGCAACCAGTAGAGAAAAGTTAGTTGACTTCCCTCAGGCAACCAAGCCCGCTCATCCAACAATGCACATACTTTGTGTTGAAGAATGATAGTCATACCGAAAACAGTAGCTTGTCGTAGGTGTTTGCTTTACAAAATAATCCACGTGGTCCAATGGGAATCCATGTTGTAGGCCTACAGCCGAAATTCCATTGCTCCGTTTCTCTACGTTAACAGTCAAGTCTGCTTCAGGAGTCCTAAATGGACAGTGTGGAAGGCCTTCTTGTGGTTAGGAGCGTTTCCATGGTTGCTGAAGGCACGACAACGGCTTGACTTCAGTTAGGAGAGACAGTTAGACTTCTGCTGTTTTGGAGATAGGGAGAAAAAAAAACTTCAGTCAAGCGTGACACAATGTAACATGATCTGGGAATCACTGACATAACTCAGCTGCACTTAACTTGAGGTTTTTTCTCCTTTTTCATCCAGAAAACATGCACCCCACAACTATGTTTGAGGTTGCAGCCTCTTCTGCGAGAATTGTATAGTAGGCCGAGGTCAACCCGTGAAAATAAGTGTAAAATACTGTGTATGTGTATTTGAGCACCTTTCCTGTGTGTGTGATAATATCTTATGACTTTTGTATGTCCCAATAGTTTACACTCAGACACATCCATTATCAACAACAACGGCCTTCGTCATGCCATCCTAACAAACTATTCGTCCTGAAGTCAACACCACACTGCAGCGGTGGATGTTACCAGGAAACAGCTGTACACATGCTTTGTGTTTTCACTCTGTCCTGTACTTCCCCTGGTTTCTACATTCATACAATAACCAAAATTCCTGTGTAAACACACTCTCGCCCCTAATGTTTCCTGGCTAACAAATCAACCGTATAGTAAGTGTTTCAATGAGACAGCCGCTTCGGGCATCAATGAACTAACACTCTCATTCCAAGGACAATGTGTCTCAGTTGACCGCGGTTAGCACATTAGCCTCCTGAGGCTAAGTCCAGACCACCTAGATGCATTGTAAGCTCAGAGGATTCCAGCTTTAACATGTCTGAGAGCCAACTGAGACAGTTGGGGAATATTGGGAGGCGATCTACGGCAGCTATAGGTTGTGTCACATTTTTGTAGCTCATGCTACAAAGCCAACAGCGCCTCACTTCTGATCGCTATCTTCACTATTATGATTTGAACTGGTTGTAAGAGGCTTTCTTTTGCTACTCAAGTAAAAGCCTTTTAAAGATTGAGTTCTTTGTCACAAAGATACAGAGAGAGAGAGAGAGAGAGAGAGAGAGAGAGAGAGAGAGAGAGAGAGAGAGAGAGAGAGAGAGAGAGAGAGAGAGAGAGAGAGAGAGAGAGAGAGAGAGAGAGAGAGAGAGAGAGAGGGTTTAGAATCAAACAGGGCTTGGGTTGGCTGGAGTTATATTACATTTCTTCGATAGCTATAGCTGGCCATTTGAAACAGCTTTCCAGCTGAGCTAGCCTAGCATTAACAAGTCGTTTCTCTGTGATGAGCTCCATATGCAAAAATGCGGAGCGTTCAATCTGAGAAATAAAATCATGTATGCTCTGTCACGCCTCACATCCCCCGAAACAGCACAAATGTGGAGTGCTTGAAAGAAAACAAATAGCATGTCCTGGTATGAGGCTGTGTTTGTTTCTGCTGCTTTCATTGGAATCGCATGAGCAAATACATCCATGAAGTCTTGTGCGGCACTGCTAAAGATGTCTTTTTTTAACAAGATTTATTTCTTTTATGAAGCATTGCAGCACACTATGTCTTATCTTCAGGAAGTGCTCCGGCATGCTAAACAGAGCTGTCAGAGACCAGATTCTCCACCACAGCAACTCCAGGCCTTTTATGAGGGTTGAGACCTCAATCTGCGGTTAGTGGAAATGTTGCACAGCCATGAACTCACAGCCTCTTGTAGATAAGACACTTGCTTGGTGCCCTGCGCATCGTCGAAGAAAAAAAAAACGTTGAGCATGTTTTCTTCAATCGGAGTCGGACATCACAACAGATCTATAAGTCGACATTTTTACGAGGAGGAAGTTAAAATGGGGCCTCGGAATCTTGCAACTCGGAGACAACCACATTCATGTCATACTGTAACCGCTAAACAAAAGCACAAATGTCTCACTACCCCACCCGTATTTTCACAGTTGACGGTCACGTTAAGGGTCAGTGGCGGTTAGACGACATGCTGACAGGGAAGATGCTAGGGTACACATCGGCCGTGCCCTTCAGAAATGTGTCACAACAAAGAAACAAGCCAAACGAGATTTTCACCAAAACGGTCAAGAACACATACAGGGAACATAGGAGGAGTCACATGTTTACATTACATTTACATTTAGTCATTTAGCAGACGCTCTTATCCATAGCGACTTACAGTAAGTATAGGGACATTCTCCCCAAGGCAAGTAGGGTGAAGTGCCTTGCCCAAGGACACAACGTCATTTTTCACAGCCGGGAATCAAACCAGCAACCTTCAGATTACTAGCCCAATTCCCTAACCGCTCAGCCACCTGACTCCCTTACCCGTGTGCGCCAGAGAGTTAACTCACTCTCCAGGAGCGAGGCCAGTGAGAGGATCGTACCACTGGAGAGGTGGCCAGTGAGAGGACCGTACCACTGGAGAGGTGGCCAGTGAGAGGACCGTACCACTGGAGAGGGGCCAGTGAGAGGACCATACCACTGGAGAGGTGGCCTGTGAAAGCCAAACCAGGGATAGAGTCATCAGGACTGAAGAATGACCCATGGTTCATTGCTAGCCCCCGTCCCCCCGTCCGCCCCACTGCTCTCCCTTTCATCATGCCTCCCAGTTGTTGGTTTAGCTCAGCCTCCTCTCAGCGTGGCCTGACATGGGGGTTGACCGTGGAGCGACAGAGAATTTGCTGCCGGGGAGAGGGGACTGCCTGTACAGTCCTGCCAGGGATCAAGACTTAGTCCAGGGGCTTTCTCACTCACTCGCGCCTTTCTCCAGATCCTCTTTCCACCTGTAATGCAAACGAAACTGACAGGAGCTCTGGAGAAAATCGGAGGATCGTAGCACACACATTATGTGAAGAACACAGCCCAACCACACTCACAATACGACGTCTCACTTCCAAACACAGGATTGTTTATACTCAGTGAAGTTAGTCAAACATCAATTAGATCATATAAAATCCAGATTAGCTGTTATTACCACATGTGCCATTTGGCAGTGTGATGGTACATGGTGACGTAGACATGAGACTGGAAACAGGATAATGACAGGTTTTATTGAATGGAGATAACAAAATGCAATCAAACAAGCCTCCTGGGTGGTCTTCTGGTGGCTTCATCAAGCCCAGGCCCACCGGCAATTAGCACAACCTGTTCCCCAGCCAGCATGATCATCTCTGGTGCACACATTAGTCCCAGCTGCACTCAAGCCTTCTCTCATCCAGAATACTGAGAGAGAGAGAGAGAGAGAGAGGGGGGGGGGGGGGGCGGAGGAGGAAAGAGAGGGAGACAGAAATAGAGAGGGAGAGAGAAACAGAGGACGAGAGATATTGAGAGAGAAGAACAGGGAAGGGAGAGAGAGTATGAAAGAAAGTCCTTCAAAGAGTGAGCGATGTGGCACAGCAGGCTTGGCTGAAGTCAACACGAATGACTATTTATTTATGACCATTTAAGCGCATCAGTGAATTTGGGAGGTTTGTGGTTTGTCTCAAAAATGCCCCAATGAAGACAAAGTTTAGCTGCAAAACAGCAGCTACTATATTTGGGCTCAGTGGTCATGTTCAATCAGTAAACAGAGATCCATGATGTATCCACTTATTACACATGATCCCTTTGAACCAAGCTGGACAAACGGGGATCATTGCACTGCTTAGACAGGAGACAAGCACAAAACTGGTTGCCCGATCGGGATTCAAATAAAGATCTGAATCGTGAAGTATACGAAAGCAGTTGCCAAGTGATATGTACACCTTCGGAAAGAAAACTTGGAACAGAAAAGCAGCACAGATTCAGGCAGCTGATAGCGTTGCGAAAACAGCGAGCTGTGCATGAATGTGCTCCTGACGTGAGGAGGAGCCGCCATGTGGAGAGACATTCATCATCTTCCAGAAGGCTTAGGGTGGTACGTGCTCACTCAAGACACCCTCTCATTGGAGAGAAAGCCCAGGTGGGCGGGACCTAGTCAGGACAAACCCACCCTCATTGGTGGAATGTTGGAATCGCAGATTGTGCATGGTCAGGTGGAGCTGTCAGTTAAACTCAGTTCCTGCTGAGCCAGTTGGCAAGTCGCCCTGAAAGCTCACATAAACCCACGAGAGATACCTGCAATTTGTCATCCCTATAAAATAACATTCAGCATCCACAGTGTCATTAGGGCAGACACGGTTTAGCTCCTAAGGGAATGATGTTTAGACCCATATCAATGTACAAAAGCTTTTTATTATCGGGATTCTTCCCTCATATTTTTACACCAGTTGGCAAGAAAAGTGCAACGTTTTAAAAAGACATCTAATCTATCTAGACGTGGTTATTTTCACACCGCTTGTATTGAGCTGGGAGTGAGGGAAAGCTCCGCAGGGCAGAGCATTCATTCTTTGTTTGACGAAAGTCTTGGAGGAGTGCCAAGGACTGGATTTCTCTTGATAGGTGTCACTGCACACCTCAAGCGTAGAGCTGGGAGAGGAAGGAGGCCGCTTGCACTTTCCCTACAATGTCGTTTACAACCACACCTATCAAAAGCCAATCAGGCGTGAGCTGCAAACAAATTGCCCGCTGATTACCTCTCCGGGAGTCTCATTCAGACGTGTGGGGGTGAATTAGAAAACAGGATGTTATGACAGGAACCGCTGGTTGGAAAATTGGTGAAAAGCGATAAGTGAGCATTGAATTACACGCAATGGAAAATATGGCAACCTTTATTTCCCTAGGCTCTGGTCCTTCCCCTGGTTGAGTTGAGAAGGCATGCATACTGTGCTAGGTTTCCACTGGACTCTTCTACACTTGCTCTACTTCACCCTCCGAGCCTGGCTGAAGCAACACCAGCAGACTCTCACTAAATCTCTTGTCACGGGCAGCAAGGACTGACACAGCTAATCTCCTGTTCAGGTACGGCACCTTTACAGGACCAATTCTTGCCGGCTTGAATTCCTCTCCTCCTCGGGTGTGACGCATTGCAGAGTTTACTCAGCTAATCGTCCGATTTAGACTCATCCGTCTGTTTCACACATTGCAAACACTCGTCTGCCGTTGGCATTCCCTCAGTCAGTACGCTCTTTCAAAGAGCACCAGCCATATTCACGATTACAATGCACACGTCTTAATGCTAGGCAAACAAATGTCTCACGCTTCTAACGAAAACACAAACATGCAGGGCGACCAGTCAGGACAAACATGTTCCAGACCGTGGATACACCGACAATAGGGGAAATGTGTCAACCCTACGGTGCCACGGGATGCAGATTCTTTGATGGAAAAATCGAAACGTGCATTGAATTGACTGGGGCTCTGTGTCTGCTCTGGCCTTGCAAATTGAAAATGTTTTTAAATGGATTACAGCCATAGACGTTTCAGTACACTGCAGCACCTGTTTAAATATTTATGAAATGTTCATCACACTCTGCAAGATATACATATTCCCTACGCTGCATCCAATATATTCTGCAGGCTCTGTGAAAAATAAAAACAGAAAAGTGTGACGTTAATACAATAATATCGTTCTCATGGATGTATGTGCGTGTTAGTAGGGTTGAATGAGATCCTCACTATCAAATATTTCATCCCTGCCGAGGTGTGAATGGCAGCACCCTCTGCGTGGCCTGGCTAGAGGGTTCACACTGTCCTGCAGCTGGAGTAGTGAGAGAGAAGGAGGGAGAGAGAGAGTGGTGGTGGTGGTGGTGGGGGGGGTGCTGTTGCCAGGGGTAACGTTCTAAACACATTTCCCTATTCTTTAGAGTTGGCGTGTATGGTTCACCCCTCTGAGGATCGCGCACGACGACGGCTACGGTCACGCACGCTAGGAGTACAGAGATGGGGGAAGTACTGAATGTGTTCGACTGTGTCCGAAAAAACTCCAGGAATTCTGGGGAGTGTCTTATTAAATGTCTAGAATATCTATGGATGCGTACGGACAGTAGGAGCTCAGAGCTCAATGCTGCGTACACATACTGTATTTGGATTCCAGCTCTACTTTGAACAAACACTTGTGGGATGATACAGTGTTGCTACCATAGTGTGTGTGTGCGGCCCATGATCATCATCATCCTGAGCTGCCTGTGATCTTGACCTTCCCCCTACCCTGACCCTGCTACCTAATCTGGTGACACTTCCACACTCCACCCACCCCCCCCCCCCCCCCTCCTCCTCACGCACACCCCCCCCAAACCCCCACAGCTGTCCATTCTGCCAGGGGGAGGCGGTGGGTTCGAGTGAACATCCTCCTACACACACACACCCCACCCGGGGAGAGACAGACACCTGTTGCCCCCTCCATGACACCCCCCCCCCACCCCCCCATTAAGGCAACAGAGGATTCAATAAAGCAGGCTTAAGGACGCCCTCCCTGCTGGTCACGAGACATCTGACCACCTCCCCTCCTCAAAGGGCTCCGCCCCTTCCCCCAAACTCCCATAATCCCCTGGCTCAGGTGTAGTGTGTTTGGACAGCTTGGGAGGGCGTGGGGTGGGGGGTGGTGGAGGTGTGGAGAGGGCCTCGCTGGGGCTGGGGCGCTGCGCTGTGCTGCCTGCCTGGCTGGCTGGCCGGGGAGATCGGAGAGAAGCTTAGAACAGTCTGGAACAGGCGCACAATGAGGCAGCCGTCAGTCTCAATGAGAGAGGGATCATGAAAGCAGCAGTAGCTGGAGAGGCCTGGTACTGGGCTGCGATGTGATCTGCCTGGGCTTGTTGGGCTGGTTGGGCTTGTAGTGATTTGGAAACATTTGTGTGTGTGTGTGTGTGTGTGTGTGTGTGTGTGTGTGTGTGTGTGTGTGTGTGTGGGGAGGGGGGGGCTTTCAGTCTGGCTGGCTGTGAACTCATGCTGCAGGGCTGGATCTCTAGATGTTGAGATGAGAACAAGTGGAGAGACATCGACGTGTCGGAGGTTATTGTATCCGCTTGTCCTATTATCGGGATGCCACATCAAGCAGCCGTGATCGTTTCTCTCAGCCCGCGGCTCTATCTCAGGGTCTAGACCTGCTCAGCTGCCTGGATCCATGACTGGAGCATACAGATGTCCTGGCAAGTTGGCACTGTTGACACGGTGTAATATTGGAATAGCTGTGACACTGACAATGTGCGAGTGCCCCCCCCCCCCTCCCCCGATTCCTTGTTTAATGAAAGTAAATCCCCACCACAAAGGACAGAGAACCAAGGCTTTACGTCTGGGAGGTCCGCCTGGAAAGGTCTTTTGTGTGTGTCTATGTGATGGAACATCAGATGTGTGCTGTGTTTCTCATTTTTATGCGTTCTCCCTCCTTCTCTCTGTCTTTCTCTATTCCACACTCTCTCTCCCTCTCTCTCTCTATCTCTCTCTCTCTCCCTCTCTCTCCCTCTCTCTATCTCTCTCTCTCTCTCTCCCTCTCTCTCTCTCTCTCTCTCTCTCTCTCTCTCTCTCTCTCTCTCTCTCTCTCTCTCTCTCTCTGTCTCTCTCGCTCCCTACAGTATCCTTGTCTTTGTATCAACCACTCTCTTTATCCAGCAATTACATCTCTTTTACGCTTCCTTTCTCTTGGACTCAAACTCTCACTCTCTCTGACTCCTATCTCATAATTATACAAGTGTTAATGGGCTTTAGAGGAATTGGCTTGTAATCTTATCCTGCAATTAGGGATTATTGTCTTTGCATAAATGCTGGGGGTGGACTCCCTGGGGTTGAAGGGGGAAAGAAGGCTTCCTTTGAGAAGCTGCCAGGGTCAATACCCCCCCACCCCCCCCACCCCCCCCAAAGAAAACTCTGGACCCCCCTAACCTCCATCAACCCCTCCCACCCCTCTCCCACCCCCCCCCCCCCCCCCCCCCGGTATCCTCCAAAAGGCACACGGGAAACCCCCCTTCAGCACCACGACAGTACAAACCAGTCATATAGTACAGCAGAAGACAGTCAGAGAGACACGCTCTCCCCACCCCCAGTCTTCCCTCTCCCCAAGCTGTGTGTCGGCATGCACGCAGCACACTAGGTGGTAATTTACACACCGCTGTGGGATTTCTCCAGGAAACCAGTTTTTAATCGACTCTTCCTTTTATTGAACGTCCGCGTGTCTCGACAAGCGCTGGCAAGCTCCCCGCTGTTGTCTCTCCCCCCTCTCTCCTTCCCTGACTGGAAACAGAGAGGCGATTCCAGTGTATACATGAAACATGGTGTTAAGTTGAGAAGAAAATGCTCAAACAGGGAATGTCTTCTGGCGGTTTGTAGATCCCTCCCCTGGGTGAGAACGAGGGTCGAGGGCTCTTTAGTCCTCTGGAAGTTCATAAACATCGACTTTGTCTTGGAGATATTGAGCTGCAGCTAGTTCTTACCAAACGGTTCTTACATTGAACAAAGTCGCCCAGGCCTGCGTGCTTTCCTGACCATCCCCAACGCAGAGTCATTCAGAGAGCTTCCGCAGTTGACCTCCAAAGTTGCACCTGAAGTCAGACCAACTGTGGTCTGCCCGACAGAAGGTCAACAACCCAGGAGACCAAGTGGGCATTCCCCTGAATCTTCTCCCCCAGCATCCGAGTCTGTCGGGCGTTGAATGTTCTGGAGAAGTCGAACAACATGGTTCCCCCCAGACTCCCAGCTCCACCCAGGTGGAGGTGCACCCTCAGGAGCAGATCGATGACAGCGTATATGCGTACGATTGATTGTTATTTTTCTCTGTTTATTTTCTCCTCTACCCCTAGACCCCCTCCTCCCATATTCGAAAGCTGCGCCCACGGCCCTTCGTTCAACCATCCCAGATATCTCACCCGTTAGTCCGGCGGCTGATTTACGAGCCCTCGTTTTAACCTTGAGGACTTGTGTGTATTAGCGAACTGTCCCTCTAAACGGTGGAGAAAGTGTGCTCAGCAAGCCCCTCGTAAATCACTCATTCCTAATCGCACACTAGATCACACACACACGAGCGCAGACGACACGCACACACTAAACACACACGCGCAGACAGTACACACAAAAAAGCAAACACTAACTTCACTTCAAATGATCGGTAATTTACGGCGAGGCCTAGCGCAGTTGACAGGACAGGGCTCGGCGCTAACCAGAACAGTCGGAGAAAGATAAAGAAAGAGAGAGTGACATACACACACACACAGAGAGAAAGAGAGAGAAACAGACAGAAAGGGAAAGAGACCGAGAAAGAGAGAGGCCTCCACATGAATCATTGCTACTCGACACACACACACTGAGAGGCCAAACTGTTATATCGCCATTACTTACCCTGATCACACGATTACTGTCCAACTCCTCCAAACCAACACACTCCATTCTCACACTGTAAATCCATACAGTACCCTCACCATGTATGTCTCATTCACGGGGGCAGGACTTAGAGCTGGAAATAACGTTTCAAGAGTAGATTTCTTAAGTCTTACATGACGCCCGAGCTGTGTCACAATATTGGTCGGGTTCTAACTTGTTCCAGTCCCAGTTGCAGCCACAGCAGAACACGGTATATAAACCACGTTCCCACTGACCTGAGCACTTCTACAGCGTGTTTGTTTGAACTTCTTCTAGGTCCACTTGAGAGAGACATACGTGAGACCGAGTATGACGTCTCACACTTAATACGGGAGACAAATGATCCTGGGCTCTGGCGTTACGAGTTAATATCTCACTGAGACCAACATGTTTATAGAAAGTAAAGCGAAGTCCTGATGATGTCATCACACAGAGGTATTGTGGGATAGGCCCGGGGGGCAGGAACGCGTCCGATGCCAAAGTCTTCGTCAGTGATGAATGGACCTCGCAGAACCTCGCTAATGATGATGTTGCGAAAGTAAATAGATGGATCCAGCATCTATATTTCTTAATTACAATGGTTTCCTGTGGAATGTTCAGCTGACATAACACTGTGAAACTATCCATCAGTTTCTTTTGACCACGCATGGGAGCGAAGGAGCCGTATCTATGGAAAACCACTGTTTTCCAAACCGCCTCAATGGATTTTCCTTCTCAAGGTGTTCACTGCTTTGTGTAAGAGGGACGTGGGGAGAGGAAGAGAGAATTATGAAGAGAGTTAGAAAGTCAGAATGAGAAAGCTACAACTTGGGGAAAGTGGTACAATGAGACAAAGAGACAAACAAAACGAAACAGTGGGAGAAAGACAGTGGGTGAGAGAGAGAGAGAGAGTGTGAGAGAGAGTGAGTGAGTGAGTGAGTGAGAGAGAAACAAAGGGAGAGAGAGTAAGAGAGAGAGAGTGGCACACACAGAGAGAGAGAGAAAGAGAGAGCGCGAGAGAGAGAGAGAGAGAGAGAGAGAGAGAGAGAGAGAGAGAGAGAGGAAGTGGAAGCCCTGCTCTAATCCTCTCACTATGTGTGGGTGTCTATATGGTGGCTGTGAGGCGTGTTCATAGCTGTGTCTCCAGTGCCGTGTCTGGGAGGAACACACACACACACGAACACACACGCACACACACGCACACACACACACGCACACACGCACACACACACGCACACACAGGCCACAAGGGCTGCTGGGAAAGACGAGCAGCTGCTGCCAAGGACTACACAGGAACTTGAATGTCTTCATATGCACAGGACTATTTTAGTCCTGTGTTTGCGTGTGTTTGTGTTTATTTATGTGTGTGTATGTGTGTGTATGTGTGTGTGGAATCTGAGGATGCACACCTGCACTTTGTTTGGTTGGTTACTCCTACACTCTTACTCGTTTTCTTCATCTCCTTCTGCCTTCTCTCTCTCTCTCTCTTTCTCTCTCTCTGTCTCTCTTTCTCCCCCCCCCCCTCTCTCTCTCTTTCTCTCTCTTTCTCCCCCCCCCCTCTCTCTCTCTTTCTCTCTCTCTTTCTCCCCCTCTCTATCTCTCTCTGTTTCTCCCTTGTGTTTGGTTGTATTTGTAGCCAACCAGGCCCCCCTTGGTAACCAGCCTATCCACCGTCAATAGCAGGATTAACCTGAGATTACAGACGGGCTGTGTGCCTGTACTCACCAATCCAGCTCTTCCCTGGTGAGCTCATTTCTTTCCTTACTGACAGCTTGGGTCGCAGGTGAACACACACACGCACACACACACACACTCGATACACCCTGCCAAACAACCAGACAGTGAAGGTCAGCATTTTACCGAGGCTCTCGGTCTCTCTTTTGTGTTGGCGAGCCTGTGTTTATTAGCAGGGATCCGAAGGCATTGTGAGCTTGTCACGGACGAGTCTTAATAGCAGTCAGCTCACGTCAAACCCAAAGCCACCCCCACTTCACCCAGTGGAGAGGAACATGTCTTAACCCCACACAGGGGGGGAGACAGGGGCAACACGGCAGACCTTAGCCCCTGCCTCTTCATCTGAAGCTGCCATTGAATTCCAGGATTTAGCCAGGCTCCAAAAGGCCTTCTGGGAGAATGTGTCTTAGTAGCTACAGCACTCTCGTTCTGATCCACCGGGGAGATAGTGGTTATTAGCGTCGCATAAATCTCGGTTGTGTCTCTCCCTACGGGGTCCCTGGTCGTGTTTCACATCCTGCCGTGGCTCTGCGGCGGGGGACGGGCGGATGTGCCCGTGGGCGCAACAACCACCTGATTACTACAATCAGCGCAGACGACACCTCCCAGAGAGAGGTAGAGAGAGGAGGGGGACTTTCAGGGAGAGAGAGAGAGGGAGGGAGGGAAAGATCGATTGAGAGAAAGAGAGAGAGACCGAGGGAGGGAGAGGGAGGGAGGTTGTTTGAGCTTCTGTTGGAAACATGACATTTACAGGACATGCGCATTGGCTCTGAGGTTTTACAATGGGGCCCAATGCTGCCTGCTGCAGTTGTAATGGGGTTGCTAGCCAGGAGGTGAGTGACAGGAAAGCACTCCACACTGTCTGGAATAAAGCCTGTAATCTGAGGTATCGAATTCACCCGGTCTGCTGATGGCCGGGCCACGTTCAATAGCCCTCTTTGTCGCGGCGGCGTTTGAAGACGCTCATTTGCATCCGATGATAAACGTTGTTTACACTGAGCATACAGCGGGTGAAGTGGCAGGTATACGCAAGCACAATGATAGATAACGACTCCAGCCAGGAATGAGAGCCAGGCGCGTATGTACACTCGACACTCACCCCATTTCCACAAACTTTCAAACACACACACACGCACACTCAGACAGACGCTCAAATACGTGCGCACACAGACATATACATACAAACGCAGAGGGCAAACATACACAACCACCAGTTTGTGTCCAGAAACAGGATCAATTTTCCTTCCCTGCTCCAGTGATTGATGCACATTTCTTTCGGCCCTGGCTGCAGTTAATATTTCCAGACTTTCATATTGTCAGCCCACTTTGCCACTCTGTCAGTGCTGGCCTCGAAAGGCCGCGGTGTTTATTTTCGAAGGCCCACACACGGTAAACAGATCCATGTAACCTCCAGGGCCCGGGTGTACCTGGTGGGGTCCCAACCCAGAGCCTCGGAGACGTTCCACTCTCTCATTCCAGCATGAGAGATCCCTCCTCTAACCAGGCCAGGCAGGCTGCAGGGAGGGGCGCGGCCCAGGGCCCAGGGCCCCGCCTCCCCGCCCGCTGGAGGGATCTCTGGGTGATTTGTCTTCGTCCCGAGGAGGGGGCGGGAGCGAGGGGGGGGGGGGGCTGGAGTGAGGGGGGTGGATGGGGGTGGGAGGAGTGGGGGGGGGCGGGGAGGAGTTGAGGCAGTTAAACGGGCTGCGGGTCACTGCCATCGCACAGTGGCCCAGTCACTCAGCCCTGGGTGGAGAGGAGGGGGGTGGCTGGGGACGGGGGGGGGGGAAGAGGGAGGGGGGAGGAGGGGATGGGTGTCAGAGAGAGAGAGAGAGAGAGAGAAAGAGAGAGAGGGCGTGCAGCTTTTGAAAAGGTGGCCACCTTCATCCACTCCTGCGTCCCTGCCCCCCCCCCCCCTCAACATCCACCACAACCCCCCCCCCCCCCATGTGTGTGTGTATCTACGCCCATGTGTGTGTGTTTTCCAGTGCCAGATCATGTCATCTTGTCTGGGGCGGAGCTGTAGACGGCGCCCGGGCCCCAGGTTTCCCAGAGGGCACCGGGAGGGCTTTGATGTCGGCCGCTCTCTCTCATTCTGCCCAGCGAGCCGTGGTGTGAACGACCAACCAGAGGGCTCCGTCTCGCGCCGCCGCCGCCGTGCGTAGCCTAGCAGGCCGTGTTAGCGCATCTCAGCACGCCGGCCAGCAGGAATAATATTGGCCTTTCCGGTTTCCCAGAGAGCCTCACAGCGTGGGTGAGATGGTGGGGAGGGCTGGGGGGGGGGGAGGTTGGGGAGGTTGGGGGTTGGGGAGAGGAGGGGGGGGAAGGCGCCGCAGTCTCATGCCATGCCAGCCGCCCACCAGCCAAGCGCAGATAAATCAAGCCGAGGGCTAGCGGAGCTCCTCGCCGGTAGCGGACCCTCAGCAGGCGCTCATGTCGTCTGGGGGGGGGGGGGGGGCACTTCGGGTCCCTCGATGCGAGGTCAAAGGTTACCTTTGGGTGCGGGTGGACACGTACGGTGACGTACGCGTCCGCGGTTCGTGCGGTGCGTTCTGATTGGAGCACGGGGAAGAACTGAGAGGAACGCTCTGAGGGGACTGGGGGTGGAAGAGAGGATAATCAAGAGGATAAATAAACACCCAGAGTCTCCACTGACCTCAGCGTACATTGATGAGTTCCGCGGCCAAACATCTCCAACATGCACAGAGTGTGGAGGGAACGGAGTTCCCACACTGTCTCGAAGATAAGTTAGTCTGGTCTAACTGGGCTCTGATTGCCTGGCCTGGCCACAGCCTCTGCATCAGTCTTAGCCCTGTCCCAGCCGCCCTCGACCCCCCGGGCCCCCCAGCCCTCTGTCTGTGTCTGGGTGGGCTGACTTAAAGTGTCCCTGAGGTCTCATTCCAGGTAGAGTAGCAGACAGGGGTCTGCAGCCCCCCCCCCTCCCCCCCACCACCTCTTCAGCGCCCAGGCAGCTGACCATCCCATTCGAGGCGCCTTTCACACACGCACCCACAGACACACACGTATGTGCTAATGCACACACACCCGTTCGACCACTCATGCACAAACACAGAAGCACAAACACACACGCAATTACAGACATACGGACACACACGCAGTTTAGTGCCTCTCTCACACAGCAGCATGGTCTGAGGTTCCCAGGGTGCTTGGGAGTGGGTCTGGGTCTGGGTCTGGTCTGGGTCAGGGTCTGGGTCTAGGTCAAGGTCTGGGTCTGGGTCTAGGTCAAGGTCTGGGTCGGGGTCTGGTCTGGGTCGGGGTCTGGTCTTGGTCTAGGTCTGGGTCTGGGTCTGGGTCTGGGTCTAGGTCAAGGTCTAGGTCTGGGTCAAGGTCTGGGTCTGGGTCTGGGTATGGGTCTGGTGTGGGTCTAGGTCTGGGCCCTGTCGGCCGACCACACATTCCTCCAGCACCCTGGCTTATTATTGGAGGAAATTTATAGGGCCATTTATTTAACTGGATTTGAATGACATTGGTCAGGGTTGACTGGGCCTAGTGCAAACTGCAGGGCCATGTGGTCCAGGGAAAACACAGAATAAATCACCATCGAGAGGAGAGAGGGGAAAGAGAGAGGGAGGGAGAAACAGACAGAGAGAAAGAGAGAGAAACAGAGAGAGAGAGGGAGGGAGGGGGACGTTAAGGGAGGGGGGAACACTGGTGTTGTTTTCTTTTTGCAAATTGTTGCTATTTCTGACAACACACTGTTGAGCACGTGTTGCTCAACATATTTGTGTGTTTAAAAAAATGACTGACCCCCCCTTCTTCTTTCTCTCTTGTTTTCTTGGCATGAGATTAGGCCCTGAAACACCACTGCTTGACTGCATGCCTGCAGTGCGGACACACACACACACACACACACACACACACACACACACACAGACAAGCACATGTAGACACACACACATACACACACGCACACAGACACAAACAGACGCACGTAGAGGCAGACACACACACACGCACACACACACACACACACACACACACAGAGGAATGTGGGAAGTTATAGAAAGGGAGCACATTACACAGCGGGGAAAGGTCCAAACCCTGCAGGCAGACTAGGCAGACAGGGGAGGTGGCGTGTGTGTGTGTGTGTGTGAGAGAGAGAGAGGGGGGGGGAGTGGAAGTGAACACCACAAGACACAAGTCGGAAGCCAATTTACAGGAATTCCACCTGTGAGCTCCGAGAAGGAGGCCGCTGGCTGGAGAGACACGCAGCGCACAGCTGTTGCTGCAGGCCGACAGGAAGAGTCTCTAGTCTCTATCTACCAGTCTCCCTGCTGGTCTCTCCGCCAACCTCTCTGCTAGTCTCTCTGCTGAGGCCGTTGCGTCTCCCCTGCGCACCCAAAACATCCCGCACGCACCAGAAGCAGCTCACCGCAGACCACTGAGGAGGAGGAGGAGAGGGCGTGGGTGTATGTTGGTGGTCGGTGCATGTGTCGTTGTGTCTCTGCATGTGTGTGTGTGTGTGGGGGCCGGGAGGGTGAACACGCATGTGCGCACACACACACACACACCCCCTTCTGAAGTGCTGGAGAGGTGTAAGAGGGCGGAGGGGGTGGTGGTGTCAGCGTAGAGAGGATCTGAGCAGGAGGAGGCTGTAGTCTGCAAGGGGACAGGACCACCCACAGAGTACAGGTCGCTCTCCTAGTGTGGGCCTAGAGGGATAGCCACGGACGGGGCTAACAGTAGGGGGAGCCATGCGACTCACTCTAAACATTCTGTGTCTGTGTGTGTGACCGAGTGTGTACGTGTGTGCGTACGTGTGTCTGTGTGCGTGTGTGTGTGCGTGTGTGTCTGTGTGAGTCAGACACCAGCTGCAGCTCTAGCACCAGGGCCAAAGTACTGACAGATTGTCTTTGTGCTGTAGGCCCTCTGTGTCAGCACTACTGTAGCAAAACATGGGTGTGGCTGACAGTCAAGAGATGGAGTACTGATAGGAAGGACCGGGCTTGCTCCGCCCCCTAAGAGGGCCTGTGGCATTGTGGGGGATGTAGTACGAGGGTTCGGCGGGGAGCCGAGGGCGGGTAGGAAGGGAGAGGAAGAGTGGGTCTTCCCCAGGTAGTACAGAAAGTGCCAGGGGTCTGGAATGCCCCCCCATAAACCCCCCACCCCATCCTGCCCCCCTCCCTGCACCCCTTCTACCCCGACTGCCGCCCCAGGGGTATGTACTTGCACACCTGGGCACTGGGGAAAACACAACATGTGCCAGGGAGATGGTGGGGGGGGGGGGGCAGACAGACAGAGGAAACAGGAAGCAGGATGGCCTTTGGAATGACGCAGCCTGCAAATAAAATGCCCCTAAAACGTGACTTCATATGGGCGTCCACCTTCGCCAAGTGTATGTAAAGTGTTCTGCCGAGCATCTGATATATCTCTATCTAGACACGCAGACAGCCCTGGCTACCTTCCAGGAGATGTTTTCCACATTAGATCTGGAGGGGCTTGTATGCAAAGCCCTGGAAGGTAACCTGACACTTCTTGGCACCACACATCCCGACCCAACATAAACAGCCCCATGCCCCCCTCCCTCAGAAACCCCCCTTACACACACCCCCCCGCCCCCCCCCCCCCCGCCCCCCCCAGATGTGTGGGCGAATGCCATGTGACGGACGCCTGTCAGGGGTGAAGGGAGGCCAAGCAGGGCAGAGTGTGTGCACATGTGAGGGGTTGTGTGACTGTGTGTGTGTGTGTGTGTGTTTGTGTGAGGAGGAGAGTGTTATCCCCATCAACGATAATGACCACTCTTCACACGATCCACACATCTACACCCACACACCCACACCCACACACACCCAGACAGGACAGTGGCCGTGCGGCGCACGCCCACTCGTCCTTGGGGGTCAGGAAGTGGGAAAAGATCGAAGGAGGCGTTCTCACCATTGAAAAGCTGAACCAACGAGCGGCAGGAATCCCAGAGGATCGCCTCTTATTTACCTCTTTATTTGTGAAGGACTCAGCCGCCGTGCTGGTCTGTTGTTACAGCAGCTATCAGGGCTCCTTCCCATCTGCTCTCACTGAGCAGGAAACAGTAAACACTACTACAGGCACTAGGAGCTCTAGGAAAACAAGCAAAGAAACCCATGTAACTATGGGGATTATGTGGCACTTTGGATTTGGGATATGGCGGAACAATGTTGGACTTTTTCCTAGTCTGAAGCAACAGTCCCTGCTGGTTTACGTAAAGACTGTGTATGTATTGAATCTTGCTTGATCGCTTTGTTATTGTGTCTCCAGGGGCCAGGGCAAACCAGGGCAGACCAGGGCAGACCAGGGCAGACCAGGGCAGACCAGGGCAGACCAGGGCAGGGTGAAAGTGGAGGAGAGTGTGTCTTCAACACCCCAGCGGTCCCTCCAGAGCCCCGGGAGCACGTCAGTGTCAGCCCCCCCACGGCCTGACCCTGCCCTCCTGACAGGTGAGCCAGGGCTGAGAGCATTCCTCCTGGGGGATGGAGGGAGGGAGGGGGGCCGGGAGGAGGGAGGGTGGATAACAGGGGGGACGACCACGACGGCACCCCCACACGGAAGGAATTCCACGCTCGCTGCTCCTCCGCGAGCTCACATACCGCCTAATTTGCATCGGTAAACAAGCGGGCGGCAACCTCAAAGAACCCTCCTCCGACAAGGCATGACACGGGAATACCTCTCCCCGGTGTGTGTGCGTGTGCGCGCGGGTGTGTTTGCTCAGCTTGCCACCCATGGAGACGTGTCAGGTAAATATTTGGTGGCGAGGTGAAGAGGGGTTTCAGTCAAGTGCTTGCTCCTCTCCAGACCTGATCCAGATGGAGACACCGGATCCAGCATTAAACACGGCGAGATCTCTGATGCCGAGCACAGCTCTGCGCACCCTAAACATCCACCTGAACCTCAAAGAGCCCCAAGGAAATAACTCTGTGTGTGTGTTCTGCTCTGTGTGTGTGGGGGGGGGGGGGCGTGAAACGCTGGAAACTTGAAAGACGCGCAGATCGTCAACATGAATTTGAGTAATTGTTTGAGCCCCGGCAGTTCCTGTGGAGAACAACGTGACGTGTTCCCTTGTCATGTTTGTCATCTGGAAAGCCAGCTGATGAGAGATGGGAGATGAAAGAGCCATCTCGAGGTGGGTGTGTGTGTGTGCGTTTCTGTGTGTGTGTGGGTTGGTGTGTGTGTGCCTGGCCGCATTCATGCGTGTGTGTGTGAGCGCTCGGCTGCATGTATGCTTGTTTGTGTGCCTGCATGCATGCATGTGTATGTATATGACGAGAGATGTAATTACTTCAATTGTTTCACCAGTAACGATACAGATGTTTAAAAGGGATAAGAGGGACCTTACGGGTGACACAGGGTCAGAAATAAAGTTTAATTATTGGTATAAGTTTGCTACCTATTCAGTAAAACACATTTTAGGCAAAGAACACCCACCATGTGTGTATTGCCAGCCACTTAAGGATGTTCCATTGATTATGCCATCACAGTGTATGTGTGTGCCTGCATGCATGCATGTGTATGTGGGTGTCTGTGTGCTTGTCTGCATGAATGCGAGTGTGCGCATGTGCCTGCCTGCTTGCATGCATGCGTGCGTGCGTGTGCGTGTCGAGGGCCAACCACTGGCTGCTCCAGCTGTCTCAGACAAAGATGTTCTGATGAAGACCCCCCCTTCCATGTTCCTCCCAGCTCAGCACAGCTCAGCAAGGTAGTAAAGTACCTCAGTATGATGCCTGAGTCCAGTACAGGTATCACACAGGACAGGCACGGACAACATACCCCCCCTCACAACCATCCTCCCCCTATCTAGTCCTAGAGGCCTGCCTCTCCCCTCTCCCCCCTTCCCTCTCCCCCCTCCCCTCTCCCCTCTCCCCTCTCCCCTCTCCCCTCTCCCCTCTCCCCCCCTCCCCTCTCCCCCCTCCCCCCTCCCCTCTCCCCCCTCCCCCCTCCCCTCTCCCCCCTCCCCCCTCCCCTCTCCCCTCTCCCCTCTCCCCCCTCCCCTCTCCCCTCTCCCCTCTCCCCTCTCCCTGGGGTAGTGCCAGGTGCTCTTACCCTCCCGGGCCACAGAGGGGAGCTGCTGATTTTTACAAGCAGCAGGCCCACGGCCACGCTGGACTCTCTCCGGCTCTCCCTCGAGCCTCCCGTCACTGCATCAACGGTCAAGCGTTAGCTACTGGGAATGGTCTGTTTTCATTAACGTTTTGGTGTAACATTATCCGTAAGTAATCAGCTGCTGAAATACACGCCATCGGGGGTTGTGTGATTGAAAAGGCTTTGGATAGACTATTTTTTATCCGAGTTGAAGGCAAAAATATACGTGGCAATCAAATCCGTGATTATTATCGTGTCACACTGAGCCAAGAACCTCTTAAAGAAATTATTTCCTTGAAACATGGACAGATTTATGTATTATCAACTGATTACAATAAATGTAGGAGATCAAATTTGAATACAAGGTATAATAAAAAAAATGAATTTGTCATCAAAGCCATTTATTATATTTACGACTCTTGACAAGTTGAATTCAAAATATGGTTTTACAAAACCTTGTCTTTTAATCAAACATGTTAACACAACTCTGTAAATATGTCAATCTGATGCAAGATAATGAAAGATTGCGTGCAAAGACATGTTCTGAAAAATACCGTTATATTCAGACCGGCTAAAAATGCCAACCACTTTGAGACTCTATGGATCCAGACAAGATTAATGAGCTGGGAAATTGGACCCAAACACAAACTTTTTTCCCTCCTCAATTCATTACTGTTTTGGCTTTTCTGCTGTGTCCACATGGGAGGTTGCTATAGCATGCATGGTGGAGAAGGATTTGGACTTGTCTGTGTGTCTGTGCTCATTTGTCAAAGATTCCGTCCATTTCTCACAGAGGTTTGAGAGCAAGATGGGGGGTTCCTGAAACGCTTCTGAAGAGGCTGGAGGGGAACACACAGAATGCTGTACTGTGTTCTAGCTGTCACACACAACCACTGTCATAAAGGGTATTAACTGGGAAACAAACCTGAGACAAGCCATAAAACAGACAGTAAACCTAAATGCAACCCAGCCTCTGTAGGTAGTGTGTTGAGAAGTGATTTATCACAGTTACAAGGTCGTGTGTGCGCGTGTGGTGTCTGTGTGTGTGTGTGTGTGTGTGTGTGTGTGTATGTGTGTGTATGTGTGTGAGAGAGAGATTTCAGCTCTTGCTTTACATGACTCATGGTCTAAATGTTCTCACTGAAGCAGTTTTCAAAGGATTCATTTGTTTTAGATCAGATGTATGGAGTGTTTTTAAAGTCACTTCCAGTAATCAGGATTATGAATTATAAATTGTGCATTTTACATAAATAAAACATTCGTTTTCACCAAATAAATATTTGAAGGAGAGGAAATTGCATTTAGATGAACGGTTTTGTATGTCTAGAATCAATCAAATTAAGCTTTGGAAAATCAAACGCTATAAAGTTGGAAATATTTATGCAAGGAGCACAGCAATTCTTTCCAACTAGGAGAGGGTCCAATCACATTGTATGTGTGTATGTTCTCTGATGCCAGGGTGATGTCGCCCTGGTGAGAGGGATTTACACACATCTAAATGCATTTTTCCTTCACAACTAGATAAATAAACCACTCCCTTAAACTGGTTAAAACTCTTAAAACCGTTCTATAAAATACTTTCAAAATGTCCCAATGAATGAAATATAATACTTGTAATGCTAACATTTTGACCAGTGACTGCCTGGATGCAATTATTGCTTGATTTGATCTACTTTAATTACAACAAATACCTTAGTTATAACAAAAATGAATAATTAGAAACTGGCAAATGAGTTTTTTTCCTGCAATTAAAAAGAAAATGCTGAAAAGAAGACAATTATAGATTAGTTAGATTTGAAATAAAACAAATGATGGATAAAAAAACATATTTGCATTGAATTCTTGCTGAGTTGCTTTATTTATATGTACGTTATTAAAGGAATAAAACAGTGATGGGATCCACAAATACATTAGAAACAAGTTTTGAAAGTTCATATAATTTTCAGTAATATTCATATGATAAGACGAAACATAAGAACATTTTTCTTTATTTAGGATTGTAAATATATTAATTAATTTACTGTACATGTAACTGATTAATCTAAATGAGTACAAAATCCTTATCATTTATTTTGTAAGCAAACACAACAGGCAAAGGAATGTTTTAATTAGAAACAGGACATGTAATCTGGATCCTTTGTTTTTCTTTCAGTCTCAAATGTTGCTCAAAGCCACAGAAATGCCTAATGGATGCAAATGGAGGAAGTGTTTGACATTGCAGACACAGTAGTGCTTGTTTTAGAGGAGTCAGTCGTAAGGGATTCTGAGCCAGGCCACACAGAGCCCCTAATCTGCCCCAGACCCCCCACCCAACTGGAGGGGTCTCCATAACTGTCCGGTCTGAGGTGAGAGAGTGTCAGTTTAGCCCCCCAGTGAACGCAAGTCAACATGCCATAATCCTCCCATCACCTAATGTTACACTTCTGGGTCCCGCAATTAGCCAGCTAGCCTGAGCCACCCACACCCCACTGGGCTAGGCCTGGGGCTGGGGAGGGATAACTGGGCTGGGGCTAGACCTGGGGCTGGGGAGGGATAACTGGGCTGGGGCTAGACCTGGGGCTGGGGAGGGATAACTGGGCTGGGGCTAGACCTGGGGCTGGGGAGGGATAACTGGGCTGGGGCTAGGCCTGGGGCTGGGGAGGGATAACTGGGCTGGGGCTAGGCCTGGGGCTGGGGAGGGATAACTGGGCTGGGGCTAGGCCTGGGGCTGGGGAGGGATAACTGGGCTGGGGCTAGGCCTGGGGCTGGGGAGGGATAACTGGGCTGGGGCTAGGCATGGGGCTGGGGAGGGATAACTGGGCTGGGGCTAGGCATGGGGCTGTGATAAAGGCCTCTAAGCCGGGGTTAGGCAGATGGAACTGGGCTGGGGCTAGGCCTGGGGCTGGGGAGGGATAACTGCGCTGGGGCTAGGCCTGGGGCTGGAATAAAGGCCTCTAGGCCGGGGCTAGGCAGATGGAACTGGGCTGGGGCTAGCCTGGAGCCAGGCCTAGAGAGTGAACTAGTGGTATACGTTTCCATGGCGCTGTGCCAGACTGGCCCAGGCCTGGCCACATGGTCCCTCATCTTTCACTGTCACCACGCTCGCAGGGAAGAGATCAAAACAAATACGGGGGGGCAGCGAGTGCCGGGGATGATGAATCGCTGTAATCAGTATCAGCCTTGCCCAGGCTGCTCTGTGATAGGTCGAGGGTAGGTTTGACAGATTCTTTAAGCAACAAAGTGACGGGAAGCCCAGAGTGCAGCTCTCCGACCTGTAGCGTCGTCTGAAAACAGAACAGTGACAGATCCACGGACAACCTCGATAGTATCTCCGCTTTTGAGAACATTTGTTCTCAAGAACCGCTTTCAGATCCATGAGTCTTGTATCTGAAAGCAAACAGCTGAGAGGCAGGGAACACGCCACCGTACAGTCCTTGGCGGGCGCTGCGTCCATTATCGGTTGGCCCTGGTCAGCGGTCATGGCGTTGTAAAATTCCGTGCCGCGGTACGAGCTCCATTCTCCACATTGTTTGACTCCCATGTGACTTCCTGCGCTGCAACTGAGCTGGCGTGGAAGAGCAACGCAGGGAAGCTCAATATTTCCCCTCAACCCAACCTTCCCAACACCTAAACAAAAAGGCTGTTTTCCTGTCTCCAATCGCTATGTATTTCCAGTGTGTGTGCGTGTGTGTGTACGCGTGTGTGCGCGTACACGCGCGTGTGTGTGTGCGGTGAGAGGGCTGTTGGCATTCCTGATACTGGATCCTGTTCTGATCCCCAATTTCACTGTCTGGGGTGTGTGTGTGTGTGTGTATGTGTGTGGGGGGGGGGGGGGGTCTCTCTCCAAATGGACATGTTATCCATTTCCTGCTCCTGGCTCTCAGGGGTCACGTCCCACTGTCATAGAACGAATCTCCGTGTTCAAATCTCACTAAAAACCGGGAGGGGGCACTGGGGGATTCATCAGGTTACCCTCTCCGGGGGCGACGTGTTGCTCCGGAGAACCTCCAGGATGATGAGGGGGAGGAGGAGGAGGAGGAGGAAGAGGAGGTGGAATGGTTCCAGCTCGTGAAAGGTGCATTTAGAGGCCTGGGCTGAGCTTGAAAGAAAGACTCTCTCAGCTGAATTAAAATAACAGACTGGAACAGGATTTAGCGACCGCGTACAGTTAAAAAGTGAAGACATTGACGCTAGCCGTTATTAATTGCTGTTTCTCTCCAATGGAGGAACGCAGGGAGTGGAAAACACCGTGAATACACACACACACACACACATAGACACACTGTGACTCAGGGCCATCATGTCCTGTAACTAGGAGTCTACAGAAACCAGGCTATGGTTCAAGTTCATGAAAGTGAAGGCCATGGGAGGTGAGGAGTGAGGCGGGCCGGTGAAACTTAGGGCCGGGGCTGGGAGGATGGGGGTAGGGGCTGGGGGGTAGGTGGAGTAGGTGGGGTGTGGAGCTGCGGGGAGGGGAGGTGGAAGGGAGGGGGGGGCGGGGGGGTATATTTGTGGTGATGAGCCTCTGTCTCGGCCTCCTCTCTCCTAGAACCAACATCAGGCCTTCTCACAGTCAAATAAATACGAACCCGCAAGGGGAGTAGGTAAGGACTCGCAGAGGAGGGGTGGGTGGGGAGGGTGGGGAGGGTGGGGGGGGGGGGTCCTGGTGGTTCCTCTGCTGCATTGAAGCCTATTTAGGCTCATGAGCTGGGCAGAGAGAAGCAAGGCAGGCAGTGACAGATTTATAATGAGCACAGACTCGGCCTTTGCATTTAATACCAGGGCTTAAGACGTATTAGGGACACAAAGGACACAGATTCAGCTCTGGAAGAAGAAAGGCCTTAATTAATTTGGGGAGATCACCGAGGGCCCGGGTCCATATCACCAGCCCTTTGTGGCAGGAATGCCAGCTATTTACCGCCAGCCCAATAGGACCAGGGGAGGGACGAGGTGATGATGTACCGGCCGCTTCACCACAGATAGGAAAAGGATACTTTTCAAAAGCTAAAAGCTTCCCCAGTTTTAAAACAAAGGGAGGAGGGAAAGAGAAGTAGAAGTGATTTAGTAAAGGGATCTGCCCCTCGCTCCCATGCACATTCCTGCCTGTTTGGATCCCTGTAGCACCCTGAGAAATACTCTTCCACCAAACGCTGTTCGTGTTCTCCAAAACCCTCCAGCGTCTTCATCCAACTAGACATCGGCAGAAATACGTTTTGGCCAAACAAGAAACGGATGCTATAACTAGGACAGTCTGAATGATGACATACACTTTTTAAATGTATTAAACACGTTCAGAAAAGTACTTTGAGACGTTTTAACGAGGTTTGGGTTTAAAGCAAAGGCTCCAGGGTGCTCGTCGTGACCATCCTGAGTGGCTCTGTGGGCCTGGCAGGGAGGACCGCGAGGGGGAAACTGCTATGGAGTGTTGAAGGGCACAGTTGGCAGCTGTCAAGCCTATATTTGTTAACTCTGTAAAGACATGTGGAGAGAAGACCTTCCTTCCCAAAATAAACAAACAGGGGTGGCACACATCTTCCCAGAGAGCTCCAGTTCGGATGAGAAAGATATTCAAGTATTCCTTCATGGCTGGTTTTAGGGTTGGACATGACCAGGTGGAGAAATTGATTTGTATTCTGTGGGCCTAGTGATGGTCACCAAAACGTCCACACCTAATATCTTTCATTTTGTAAATAGATTTCCCAGGCAACCACTTTTATTTCAACAGGACTTCATTTAGGTTGGGGTATAAAGAAGCTTGGTTGTACAACAGATTATCACGGTTTTTCTAAATGTATTTCGTTTGACTCTTATATGGCAGACAATAAACACTTAAAAAGATTCACTCACAAAACACTTGTAAAGACAACACAATGTTGCACCACGCAGCACTTCGTCTGAATACTGTTACATAGGGTGGGCCTTTCTTAATATCAGATACTGTTTCAAACATGTATACAACTGGATAACTGGACCATACTGTCATGTTTCAAAATATACAATTTTAGATCTTTGTGCGTCATTGCAGCTGGGTGCAACGTGTACCACGTGAACTTAATGTACTTTGTTGAACACCACATTTTGCTGAACTACATCCGTACTTTTCATGACTTGCAATGACGAGGCTAAATGTATTATTTACTATAACGAATAATATATCATAAATTCATTTTGTCCAAGCAAAAGAGAATTGTTCGGCCTTCAAATCAAACTCACAAAGGGTGAAGAAAAGCATTTCCGTGAGAAACTAATGTTTTTTGCTGCGTTGGAATTTGTGCTGGACACTGGGGATCATGCATTCGCATAGTAATCCATTGTGTTCGTGTCCATTGTGTTTTATGTTCTTACGTGATGACCAAAATAAAAACGGAATAGGGTTTAACAGGAAAACTGGATTTTTTGAGCCAGAAAGGAAGTACATTTACTGAAAAAGTTAAAAGGAGACATTCTTTAGAAGTTTTCACAATCAGACTCGTGCTTTTATTTTCTCATTACATTTAGTCATTTAGCAGACGCTCTTATCCAGAGCAACTTACAGTAAGTTCATTAAAAAGAAATCGTCCAAATGGTTTCAATCCTACTTTGTTTTATCAAAACGAATATTGTTATACATATTGCTTGGGGAAAGTGTTGTTTGGGAAAAACAGGGTTTCAGTCTGTTCAAAATAAATTATCTCTAGCTCTAGAGCTATAAAGCACCTGCATAGCTGGTCACTAATGTCGCAGTTCAAACTATGTCCGATGGTAAAATGATCCCGCTATAGTGATGTAGCGACACCTGTCAAATCGATTCGATTACCCCTATTGAAAGAAAATCGCGTGTTTTGAAAGTTTGTTTAGTCTATATTCTTCCTCGGAGCGGATGCCTGGTGACGTTGCTTATCCTGCGTTATCAAGTCTGTGATCTCAATATGGCTACGAGAAAATCAGTCCACTGGAATTCAAATAGGTTCATATTTATTTAACAATTCTAAAACAAATATCTTATCCTATTATAATTTAGTAATATAATGTATTTTTCCATAGGTGGTGACAAAGTAGGCCTAGGGCTTTCGCCGCACTAGATAAATTTGCCTATTTCCATTTTTAAAGCACCCTAACCCTAAACAGGCATAATCCACAAACATATGTATTTTCTTTATTAGGATGTCATTTAGGCTAATCGATGAGAATCAGGATTACATAAACGTGATATGGGCTAAATGTTTGTCATTAAATATTTTTAGATTTGTTTCCACTGAATTATGTTTGGTTCAATAATCCGAAAGAACCGTTAAAATAGCCTATATAGGCCTACACGTACAACTTTTTAAAATAGGCTGAAACATAACCTAAAGGAGGACATGACTTAAACTACTTCAAACTTTCCTCTCAAGAAGAATCTAGGCTACATTTTCTTTTTCATCTTTTATCAATGTTTAAAAACCAAAATAGCTACTGGTAGAATTATGCTCTTCTGATCATTGATCTTCTGCTTTAATTTCTGCCACATTCATAAAATGTAATGAAGCCATACAAAATCATATTTTGATGCAGTTAAATTGCTTCCTATTGGTGACCAAACAACCTAAATCTACAAATTAAACATTTTTTACTGATTGTGAATTTCAAATCTCACTTGGGATTATCAACCAATAGTCCAATCGTCTTTGTTCTATATGATGAATAGAAAAGCCTTGGGCAGTCATGATCCATCACTCAAAGATCGATACTTGCGTTTGGTTATTTGTTCACTTTTCCTCGAATGCCTGTAGAGAACGAAGGGACACCTTAAATTGGGCAGCCAGTCAACAACCAGCTGTCAACGGTGAACTGCTAACTTCCTCCCTGTCTTATTCAAGAATTTAGACAAATATTTTGATAGGATAGAGTTTATATACGGAGCGCGCCGTCGTGGGCCTTGCAGTTCCAGTCACGCTATATGCATGTTAAAATTATTATTTAATGATCGTTAGATTCCATTTGATTTATTATCTGATAATTGATCTAAAATCGTAATTGCATAAAACATGATTTAATCTGTATGCAATACCTAATTCAAGATCCATCTGGTATAATGTTTTTGGTTTGACCTGCAAGTCTGTGTTTATGATGGTGCTTTTAAAGCTTAATATTCACATGCCATTATTGGTCGCACCCTTGTCTAATCGAGTGGAAACAGTGTCGTCCCACCTGGAGAATGTAACCCGACTCATATCACACATCTGATCACACACAAATAGCAAAGAGCATGCCTTAACATTTGCTATATCCTAAGTTATTTAATGAGGCGTGGACGGGAGCCCTTGTTTTAGTGATTTATCTTGTTACCACAACGGAACATTCAAGCGCAGACAGTATGAGCCCACACACTGTCAACTAAATAAATGGACATTAGTTGTTTTTTACACCAAAGAAAAAAAAAACTAGATACAATTCACATATGAATAAAAAAGTAATCAAATAAACATGCCTGCTCTATAATTTTTTTTAAAATGTGTCTAGCTATTTGTATATTGTTGATGATTGATCGTAAATTACCAATTATACAAATATTGAAGAAATCTATGTCAGGTTTCCCAGAAAAATGTAGCTACAGTGCAGACCCTTGGAACACATCACGTGAGGAAAAGATAAGGCTTTTTGTCAGGCTATTCAACACATAAATCTGAAATAAAGGTATTAGATCCTCAAGGGTCCTGATCGAGGTTTTTCAGTTGCTTGCTGTAGTCCTACAGACCTTAAAATAGTTAGGATAGATAGGATATTTAAACTAATAGTTTTAAATGTCATTGTCATGTAGCCTATAAGACAGGACGTCTGGAAAGTAGCAATAACCACTTAAGAAACATATTGAACCTTCGTGCTATGGTTATATCTATCAAAATTAAAAAGACCACCGATTATTTAGGCTATCACATGAATAATGTCGGCCTAATTAACAAAGAAATCATATTGGGCAAATGTCAACTTAGAAATGTCATCATATTTAATCATGCCTTTAGGCGTCAACGAAGTGCATATAGACTACAGTTTATTCAATTTAAATGCGGCAAACATTGTATTTCACCTTTTGAATAACTTGAACTGACCAATATTCAACTGTTATAAAATGCTTTCAAATCAAATTTTTAATATATAGCCTAGCCTGTGTAGAAAAGTGCTTTATGCATAGATTTCGAATGATAAGTAGGCTAACAAGAATATTATCCATACTTGACCTTTAAAATAGGGGACGCAATAGCTCGTTTTAGGCCAAGTGTTTTTGTAAAAGTGCTTCTGGGCTCATTGCGCAATAAAATGAATCTTACTGAAGAGCCAAGCTACTAGTATGCGAGGCTGTTCATCAACACGCACACCTGAAGCATGGCACTAGACGCCATATGAGTCACAACAACAGGAAACACGGCCCGTGAATCAATACAACGCCACAAGTCACTGGTTGAATCGGTTGCAATCATGGCTAATATGAACGAAATTATGAAGATATTTGGAGAAAAATAATTAGGCATAATAGACACCGTTTAAAGTGTTCTATTTACATGCCATGTCTTTGCTCGGAAACGGTTGGACAAATGTGTTTTCTCACATTGTAAAAAGTTGGACTCCTGCCATAAAAAATTAAACATTTAAATGTAAAACTTGAATATAGCCTTCTCCTATTGGGTCGCATGTGCAGTTGGCCATTAGCAAATTCCTTAACAGGCTCTTCCCTTTTATCAAGTTCTGTATTCTGTCCGTTATCACCTGCGTATTTACAAAGGACGCTTCCGACTTGGCAATGATGAAGTGAACTGGTATCAATGGCATCATCTGATAAAAGGAAATACAAGAGCGTGTCTTGAGGTGCACTACTTGATCTTTCACGATAGCTACTATTTTATGAAGCGCATTGGCTGATACTGTCTGGTTTACGTTTTACCGTTAATGGGCTCTTGCAAAATCGCAAATAATGTCGCCGCAATTAAACCCTAAATTGACAAAAGGCCTGTATGCCAAAATTGTTGTGATAGAAATTAGTTAATGTTTGTGGCTCAGCCCAACCCCGTGATCTAAATAAAATAGTATAGGCCTTAAGACTGCCTGAAAACAAAGGATCGCCACAGTAGTTTATTTGTACGTAATTGCACCAAGACAAACGTCCAAATCAAACAGGGATAATCCGCAAAGACAACAAGCAGCCGCTAACTAGGTTATCCCATTAGGCACGTTATTCGGTCGCAGGTGTAAATTAGACTCAATCCGGTTGCTATATCAGCAGCTCAACAACAAAACATAACTTCTGTTACTATTCATAATTGTAAACGTTGATAAGCTGATAACCAGACAGATAGGCTACTGTAACGCAAGACAAAAGGTCAAGTGTTTTTTTCAAAGTCACTTGCTTTACTCACTCGGCGCATGTTTGTCCTTTCACGCGAGCGCAGAACTTTGTTTACTGAATACAACTCACCATGGACAGAATTGCTGCTTGCCTAAATTCTAACTTGTCAGTAAACATAGGCTACAGAGATGTGTTCTACACTGTTTGAAAATTACATATCTTATCAAAGGGGTTTGTGACCAAATACACACATTTAAAGAGGTCAATACCCTCACTCAACAATGTTTTGCATATTGACAGGCAAGTAAAATGAATAGCGGATCATAGGATAGATGAATGGGTGAATGGAAGAATTAACGCACTCACCATGTCATTTGGGCACTAGGCTATAGCCTACAGTATCCAACGTATACTTCAGAAAACAAATGATATATGAGTGAAGTTAATATATCAACAGGGATAGAGACGGTGTCTATTTTCCAAGTGAGTAGCTATCTGTGCACAGCTAAATATCCCACGGAAACTATAATTTACTGTAAAAATTCTGCACTTTGAAGCCGGACATCCGCAATGACGTTTGAGTTTTTTCCTGATGTGAATTCAAATTTGGCACTGTGATTGACAAGGTCTTATTCAAATAAAACATCCAGAGGAGAGCGTGCACACTTTTTTGGAGCCCCTGCACGGGAGGCGTGGAGCTCTAACTTTTGACATTCTCTCAGCAGTAGCTTCTCAAGCAGACTAGCGAACTCTTATGACATCACCCAGTCATCGAATGGGAGAAGAAGAGAAAATCTAAATGTGTATGAACAATGTTTTCGTACAGGACGAAGAATTTGGGGAAATGAATTGACTTTGAGTATAAGACAGTTCTTTAATGTGATTATATTCAAACCGCCGCGTGGGAATACTTTGCTTGGATAACACAGGATCGTCACTTCGACAAAAGTACATCACCAACGAACAGAGACGAAATGTAAAACTATTGCTGCATTCCTGGCCATTTTTCACAGCCCTCTCCTGCTTTTTGGAACAGACCGAATAGAAAGCGAGGAGACGGTTTCATTCGACTAGATTTCTTGCCTATGGACGACAGTGGTCCCCTCTCTCCAAAGGCAAATGCTTTCAGTATTGCCTCTCTGATTTCAGCTGCGGAGCAAGCAGGAAACGCAACATTTGACAAACACGGCACTGGTCTGAACAAGCAAGACCAGCATAACTGCTACAGTTCCTTAAAAATGCACTACAGCACTGTCACGAGGGAGATGGAAGGTACGCGTTATTGACAATTACCTAAATGTGTCTGTTACTCAATATGTTGTGATAGGAGTTTTCGTCGTTGGTGTTTCAAAGAATCAATTCCGTAACACACCAGAATACGCAACTTGGCATTTCTGCGTAAATTCGAAATAGCCGTCTATCAACACATTCTGTCGCGTATAGGCTATAACACATTTTAAACTAGCGCAACTAACAGACCAAGGCTAACCTATCCCAACTATTCTGTTGAGAGACTCCCCGAACCGCTCTGTATGGAGAATATCATTGTTGTAAAAAGTTGTTGTGTCCAAATCGCACAGAAGCGACTTCTTGATAAACTCTAAGAAGGGAACACACATAGGAGACACCAGGCTGGGGGCATCGGTGCGTAATGGTAAAAACAGTCTATCATAAGACAATTCAATATAAGTGGATTATCTTATTTGTAATGTAAAGATAATTTAACGCATATTCACCTCGATACGTAACGCTGCGTGTTTGCCTATGCAAATGTGTGTTTGTTTACCTTGTAAAAGTTTACACTCCACTGTGCCCGTCTATTGTTAAAGAGGACGATGTGGGCGATACCCTTATCCAAAAGTAAATGGGTGCCGGAAAGCCCATTAAAAGGGGCGCACTTCTCTGTCAATCAGTCTCGTCCCAAGGCGAGGAAAGGCACATTACCTGCAGTTCCTTATCTAAATAGAAATAAGAACCGGTTCTATCGTGAAGGGGAGGCCCTATGTGAGAGATAAGAGAGGAGTCTGGGTTCCAGTGGAGCACACAGCAGCAGTGCAGATAGGAGGCCGCTTGGAATACTTATGAATACGATCCATCGAAAAACCTCACGCGCGCTGACTCACTATATTCTCGCGGCCATACCGATTTTGGTCTGCGAATTAAAACTAGGACACCAGAAAATACAAAGTTCCGATTGAACATTTTTATTTATACCTTTGGATATTTTTTATAGGCTAGTACAACAGACATTTTAGATAGGCTGTCGCTCGCATCGGATGCAACAGCAAGGATTAATGGACGCGCGAAGAAGCTCGAAACGGAAACACATTTAAAAAATAATTTAAGGGAAATAACTGAGACTTTCAACTGATTGTACACATATTTATAACACAAATAATAAATCCAGCTTTTGGAATGATTTCAGCAATATCCAGCCCGTGGCTCACGCAGCTGTCCCATTTTTGCGATGTTGCAGCCTTCACGACGAGCAGCATAAGCAGCCTCAACACACCGGGGAGTTTCCACCTCTCTCCTTCCCCGGGGGATCCTTACGGTCAACATGAAACCCACTTTGAGCCCTGCCCGGCCGCTCAACACAGTTACAACTACTCGGGGTCGAACCAGACCCAGGCCCAGCAAAGCGACACCGGGACATCCAACTGCTCCTCCTCCTCGTCGAGTTCTACACCGAACAGCAAGTCTTTGGTGAAAAAAAATCCTAAAGTGGCCAACATTAATGTTCAGTTGGAGATGAAAGCTTTATGGGATGAATTTAATCAACTTGGAACGGAGATGATCGTAACCAAGGCTGGAAGGTGAGAGGCCTCGCAGCTCATGTAGTCGAACATCTCATGTGTTTGGTTGACTGATTGAACAATATCCCATAAAACCACACGCACAAAGGAAGACCAAGTCGGTCGTTTGAAAGTTATGAAGATTCTGAGAGCGTTTCTTAAATTTAGGAAATCGTTATTTGGCAAATAAGTCAACCATTGAGCGCTTGTGGGAATTGCTTTACAAACCTTTGAAAGGGTAACCGCCTACATTTTTTGACCTGAATATATTTGCCATTAGAATAGTTCCTACAATAAAAGCTCACTGTATGGAGAGTTAACTAAATGCAATCATACATCGTATAAAATCTAGCCTAGTTTTATAGGTACTACAATATCTTGATTAAATTAATTTGTTTAACCAAACGTATTGTTAACATAGGCTATATTTACCTATCTTCTTGTCAAAACGTGTGCAAAAGACACCCTGTTAACACAAGTATATTGAATCATGAAAATACAGAGTTGAATGTCTTTATCAAAGTTTGCAAAATCTAAAAGGATTTGGAATAGCCTATAATTGATGATAAAAACACATTTTGTAGAAATAAAACCGACCTAATTATTTCGAGCTCGAAACATGGAGTATAAAGTACATAATGGCATGTTTATATTATAGCTCAAATTCACAACAAACAAGACCACACATTTTTTTCCTGCAAACTCAAACCCAGATTTACGTCCTATTGAGATCATCAAAAGCCAAGGAATCATTGGACACATGATTAGTTAATTAGTATAAATCAAACCTGTAGATGTCTGCTTACTCACTGCTTAACCAAGTTTCCTCTTTGTAAATTGCTGGATGTGGGCATATGCTAATAAGATTGATTCAATAGATAAAGCCTTTTCCTTTCCACGCATGCGGTTATGGGTTGTGCAATTGCTCTCAGTTAATTATATGGTTCTTAAAAGATATGCCTGTTTCATTTCTACCAGGCCTAGACTAGGCCCAACAATGTCATTAGTCCTTACTGAAGTTTTTGTATAATAAACAGTGCGTTGATACGCTGTTTAATGCATGCTAAATGTATGCATTCCAAAATGTGACGTTGATATTTGAGCAGTCAACTTATTTGCAACGGGGAAATTGAGCAGTGAAACCCACCAGCGTCCATTAATACTATTATTAGCTATTTTCAGTACAACTTGCACTATGATACGACAGAAAACAACATATCTAGACATGTATATTGAAAACAAAAAATACATGGGATGTCTTGGCGATTTTAGGAGATAGTGAATGCTTTGCAAGGCCAGCTTTATCCACGCCAAAACCATGATTTGCTTTTTTAAAGTATTTGATCTGAGAGGCAACAGACGCGGTTTACCTAGTCTCCGTTGCAGACTGACAGTAAGAAGATCTGTCATTTCAAAGACACAGGGAACATACGATCCGAGGGAGGACACTTTAAGAGCTACTTTAGCCTCACCTATCCACAACTGCTGTCTTGAAAAGACACTGAAGCTAATTGAGCGGTAATTTCAAGATCACTTTCACTAAAACCTTTCCATGTCTTCAGACATATCCCTAATTATAAATACATACGAGGTATAAGCATTTAAGACAGAAGCAAATGGTAGATTATCCGGTGTGTGTGTGTGTGTTCATGTGACAGAGCGGGCCTGGAATACATCACTTTGTGAAACCAAAATTCAAGTGAATTGCTTAATGTTATACAGTATACACGAGTACAACAAAGTAGAGTCACCTTAGACTAAGTGTTCTACTTTCTTTAACCAGTCAGTGAATTGTGTCATATGCAATAGCTTGCTACCTCAATCTTTCTTGAACAGACGTCATTACACGAGCTATAGGGCCTATCGTTAGGCTACAGCTATTTTCATTGTATTATTCAATTGACCATTTTAAAGAAAAGAAAAGACCTATACAACATTAATAATTTCGTAAAGGGTATTTTCTTTTAAAACACGTTTACAGGGCAATGGTTTTCAACATGCAGAAGCACACTCTAACTTGGCTTTGTTTGTGTTTTAGGCGCATGTTTCCAACGTTTCAAGTGAAGATATTTGGGATGGATCCCATGGCAGATTACATGCTCCTAATGGATTTCCTACCTGTCGACGACAAACGATATAGGTAGGCCTACTTACATCACAATAAGTATAGGAAATTACCTGTAACAATTGTTTACCATAGCATACTTTTTTTTTATCTATTTAGTGGTCCTTCAGTGGGCTGTCGTGACATAAAATAGCCTACCCATTATTCAGATATATGTTCATACTGTTTCGTATTGAACGTGGTTTTCTCTTCAGGTATGCTTTTCATAGCTCCTCGTGGCTGGTCGCCGGTAAAGCAGACCCGGCAACCCCCGGGAGAGTGCACTACCATCCGGATTCCCCCGCCAAAGGCGCACAGTGGATGAAGCAAATAGTCTCATTCGATAAACTCAAACTCACGAACAATCTACTGGATGACAATGGGCATGTACGTACTTTGGAAACAACAAACCCAATGTTTCAATCTATTCCGCCATCTATTCATGCAATCTAATCATATCCCCAACGGGATGTGTGTATTTGTGCCTAAAAGTGCAATTTCTTTCACATAACGCATGCATAGCCATACACCCCACAATCCTAGCGCAAATGTTGTATTTAAATTTGTTGTGATCTCCAAGAACCTACAATTAACAAATCATTTGGAATAATTGTTTGTTAAATAAATATGAATAGCTATGCATCACGTGCATGCCTCATATCCGTGAATACCTCCTTGTTTCAAATTATCATGTTTGTAGCCTAGCGAATGTGGGGTGAAACGTTTGCAGGCCCATACGATTTTACCAATGTACAATATATACAATACATTGCTTTTAAATTTATTTTTATTTTTTGCAGATAATTCTAAACTCCATGCACCGATACCAGCCGAGGTTCCACGTTGTCTATGTCGACCCTCGGAAAGACAGCGAGAAATATGCAGAGGAAAATTATAAGACTTTTGTTTTTGAGGAAACAAGATTTACGGCCGTCACTGCCTACCAGAATCACCGGGTAAGAACCAACACTTTTGTGCCACCGTTTGAATTAGGCCTATACCATTTTCAAGATATGGGAATTAATAGCGTTTTTTATGGCTTAATTAGTCTAGGCTTAATTAGCGTAGTCTAGGCTAGGCTACTATTCTTTTTTTATATTTTCTTTCATAAATGTGTTTGCCTAACACATTTCTTTGGAATTGTAGCATATTCGTTTAAAAATAAGATAAGGCTATTGTAGTGGACTATCCCGTGGTTGCTGAACATGGAAACAAAGTCTTAATCGTATAATTGTCTGATTAATGAGGTGTAAAGTAAACTGCTTAGCTCGTCTCGTTGAAGCGCGACCGAATAGTTGACGGAGTAGCCTATAGGCACTACACCGTAAGAACGAACATTAAACTTGCCTGATAATTCTCTGTCACGTTATTCATTTTGATTCATTATTATTAAGTTTCAGTAAAATGTTTTGACCTGTTCTTTCTCACTGATGTTCCAGCACAGCTGTTCAGATTAGCTTTTTGTCTGTTTCTTCCGCATCCATGTTATCAGTTTGACCCCTCGGTCCAATTTACACCAATGGACTTGCAATAGTTTGTTTTTACAACTCACTGCAGACATTCTTGGCCGTATCATTTCATTCTTGAAAGTTCAAAACAACACTACACTGAAAAAATATGGCTTGATGACTGCTAATTCACCGCATTGGCAATAGCAATAAACAGACGCAGGCATTTCTTGAAACATTCCACTAAAATATATGTGATAAAATAAAGATTTACCAAACAATATTCATGCTACTGTCATTTGCATGAATTGTGTGTTCATGGGCGTTTAAATCAAAGTGTTTTCTTCATTAATAGACTTAATAGATTCCGAACATTGTTTATGTGGAAATGGCCGTGACATAGTCTTTGACATTCGTTTTCTTTGTTTTGTTTTAGATCACGCAGCTGAAGATCGCCAGTAATCCGTTCGCCAAGGGCTTTAGGGACTGTGATCCGGAAGATTGGTGAGCATCAGACGTCTTCATAAGTCATCTACAGTAGATAATCAATAAAAGTCTTCACTGTATGTTTTCTGAATATTCAGCATAAGTTTAAACAAATGAAAAAAATCCTGCAAAATATGTAGCGATTTTATTTCTCAAAAGAGCTACCCCCATATCTCACATATCATACATATGCTACAATAACTTGTACACTATTTTGACCAGCCCATGTAAAAATCACGAACAAAGAGCCAGTGCATTGAATTTCTTCCATTGCTTTCTTGATAAAAAAAAAACGTTGATACATTTCATAGGTGTCAGGTACAAAGATTACATGACACAAATCCACTTTTATAGATTACATGACAAAAATCCACTTTTATATCTGTTATGTTAATGGATGGATGCAGTGTTCTCCACCATTTCAGTTAACGTATAATAAGGATAGTGAGCTTATGACACATACATTAGCATGTAACTGAATACATTCTCTTTACTCCAGGCCCAGAAATCACAGACCAGGCTCTCTGCCAATAATGAGTGCTTTTGCCAGAACAAGGAACCCAATGTCGTCTCCCCCACAACAGAACGGCTCTGAGAAAGGTCTGTACAGCCATCTCCTTCTTTGTTTAAATGGAGAAATGATCGTGTTCATTATGTCCCAAAAAAGTTAAACATCTACTTTGTTTCATCAAAGGAGCAGCAAATAGGAGCAAAAGCTAGCTTCTGGGTTCTATTATATGTCCATTTCACATTCCAAAAGCACCATGTAAAAGAAAAACAAAGCAAAAAAAAAAATCATTTTAAAGGACAACATGGGATTAGCTGGGCTAGTTCAATCGTTGTTGTTAACATGTGCTTGCCCCGATGCGGTGGATAATACCCTGTCAAGTCGCCCATCTTTGACCGTCCTAATGTTTGTTGTTCATTTCAGACGATAGGAGGGACTACGACCGAGACCCCAGCGGCACACCCATCCACGCCGACCCCGCTCACCAGCTGATGTCCCGTGTCCTTAGCCCCGCCCTCCCCGTCCCCGGAGGGCTCCACGGCGTGCCCCTCAGTGGGGGGCGCCCCAGCCCCCCTCACGACCTCCGCCAGGACGGACACACCCTCCCCCCGGACACCCTGCACCACCACCCTTACAAGTACCCCACCACCTACGAACATTACCTGGGGGCGAAAACCAGGCCCTCACCCTACCCCTTGCCCGGCATCCGAGGACACACGTACCACCACCACATGAATCCTGCTACGGCTAACATGTACTCGACCAGCTCCCCGGCTAACTACGACTACGGGCCCAGATAATGACTGTGTTCTGGGCTGCTGCCCACCACACCTGGGCTGCGGCTAACTGCCCCAGCTGGAAGCAAACGTGCAGGAAAACAACAACTTTTCTCTAGCTGCCTTCTGCAGCCGTGTGAGCTGCGTTCAAGGGTGCAGGCATGTTTCTTGTTGCTGGCTGATGCAGAAAGAAAGAGAAAGAGTGAGAGAGAGTGAGATGGGGGAGAAACGTTATTTATTTAAAGGAAACATATCTTCACAGGATGTGCAGACTGGTCCTTCGAGCCCGAGAAGAGATCTTCTTTAGCCTTTGAACTCTGACAGCGTTAAGCTCTGTCAGGACCCTAGTGGTCTGGGCAGAGCTGCAGACATTGAGCCGGCTAACAGAGAAGGCAGGAGGCTTCTCTCTTAAACATGGATGGTGCATTATCACGGACTGGAATTGCAATTTTTTTTTTGTGTTGGATGCACTTTTTTTGTTTTTATGTTGCTTTAAAACAAAGCCATACGTTATATAGTCAAACAAGCTTCTAGATAGACAAGATATTTGCATGTTGAGGGTGTAGTAGGTGTCAGCCCTGAAATGTTTTTGTTTGAGATTGAAAAAAAAAAGTTTGATATTTTGGACGCTTTTGACCATCGTGAGCAGCTCTGAGTAGCTTGTACCATGGCACTGACTTGCAGCAATTCTAAGTAAATAAAGAAGCAGAATGACTGTTCTGTAACTGTAAAATAAATATTAACTTCTTTACATTTAGTTATACATTTATTTCCATCAACCATTCATTCAGACACCTCTCTGCTGTTTCCAGGAACAACCATGACTCACAAATTGCATTGTTTGAGTGAAATAGATGACTGTGTCCAGTGTTAAGCACAGGATAAATGCGAATATGCTGTATCAGATAATAGTTGCACCGACAAATATACAAAGACAAAATCGATGCTAGTGAGTGCAAATACTGGCAATACGCGCACACACATTAACACACACTTTGAAAATAATACAGAAAAATAATAATTCAATACTGCCCTATATACAGAGAAAAGCATCACATTGTGTGTTTATGTGTGTGTATGTAGGTTACATGATTTAACAATTTGGCAAACTGTACTATGAATGTTACGGTCTTAGACATTTACAGAACAATATAGGTAATAATACAATTAATAACAATAATAGTAGGCCTATAACTATATTAGTGGCAACTGTTTTTTTTCGGTTCTGATTAAACATGGCGCTCTCGTAAACTGGTTTAGTAAAACCTTTCTATCACAACATTCTGCTGTTGGTTAGGTGATGATATTGGGTAACAGTCATAATAAAGGTCAGTTTATATGAGTTTGCGAGTGAAACAAGCTTCCAGTAAAAAAAAAGAAGCACGGTGCACGTTGAAGTCTCATCTTACTGGGCCTATTAGTCACTATTAGGAAGGAACTGAGGTAGATTTCACAAATAAAAGGAATATTTTCCTCACACTGATAAAAGGAAAACATTGAACATTTCCCTTCAGAGGATACAATTCCTCACATGAAATGAGACAGTTGAGCGATATTTTTAGGCCAGGACCTTTCTGTGGTCTATCCTGTGCAATGATCTCCCTATTTGAAGTCTCGTGAGGAATGTGTTGTCACTGGTAATTCGTCCTTGCAATAATAAATAGTTTGGGGATTTGTGACGGTCAGGTACAATAGGAAATGTTAATGATTCATTTGTATTTTTCTCCTCAAAAGCGAGGAACGTTTCATCTCGAGCGACGGAAAAAGGACGTCAGTGCACCCAGACCTCTGACTGTTAAAGGTGCCAAAGGTTAAATAATGTTTCCACTCATTTAAACGACTAATTGATCGTATAATTTCTGTTTTGGGTATAAAATCAACAACCGAGCAGGAGCACGAGAATGAACAGATGTGGAATTCACTTACATTCAGCAACATTTAGGCCTATAGCCTTTGCTTCCATAGGCCTACTGAAGATTCCGGCTACAATAAAATGGGATTTCTTCATTATAACATCCTACACTGATTTATTTATTAGTTTTTTCCAATTGGTTATTTCTTAGTCTTACTAATTTTGTCTGCAGTCTTATATGTGACTTCCCATAAGTTATTTGAGACTAAATCGTATCGATCATTAAAACACTTTTTCCGAATTAGTCCTGGGACTACACAGGAAGAACTAGTCTAGAGATTTGCCTCCCTTCGCGTGAGCCGAATCCCGGTAGAGGTAATCAGAAGTTGGCCGTCAGGAAGGCGAGGATACCGAGACCCAGGACTCTTCCGTTAGATCGACCCAGCTGTGTTTATCCTTCCGCGCTTCGCCTTGATGTGAGGCCGGCGGTGGTCGAACCTGTGCCCCTCTCCAGCTGGCAGTTAGCTTGGGCCCGGCAGGTGAGGACAGGACCAATGACCGTCCAACTGACGACTAATTACCGCTTTGACACAACAAAGGTTTTTCAAAGTAGGCTATTATTTATTAGACGGAAGAGAATATGAAACTAAAAACAATATTTCGACCATTTCACCCATGAGTGTCAAATCGAAGCTGACAAATCCCTCAGTTGATCTATCAACTCAGCAGTGGTCAAGTAATTTTTAGAGGTCACATTTAGACAGACAAATGTATACAAACATTGAATATGGACATTGGCTACTCTATTAAATAGCTTCGAAGTTGCCTTAATGAAATCATGCCCGCCAGAGGAGACACACGGAACTGCAGTAGCCTACGCCTAATAGGCCTATTATTATGGGTTAATAGTTTTTAGTTGGCGAGGACATTAGATCTATCTACAAGCATCAAATAAAACTTTACATAACCTAAAACAAATATGACATCTCTCAACGTAGGCTCGGTGTTAATCGAAACGCAAATGCTTTACACGGCTATCACTAACGCATGATACAAATCTCAATAAATATTTGAAGATGCTGCATTCCTAACCTATGGCTACATCATTTAAGCTACAACAACACCGCATGTTCTGTTGTTTAAACAAATTCAACTGCATTCCATTCATTCGACTCCACGCACGTTTGCGTGGTGCATGGTGTGTTTAAGGCTGAACATGTGGAACAAGCAACTTTAAAACGACGTTTAAGAAAAGCAAACGCGTACTTTTTAGTCTTTCTAAATATGCACAGATGTCTCCAGCCTCCCCAAAATACGGTGCCAAATGTTTTGCCACTGACAGATGAGGAGACGAAGAAGAACCCAACGCATCTTTTGACACCCATCTGCATGTGGAAGGTCTGTTGTGACAGGCCGATCAGAGTTGCACTCGGTTTGTTTTACCTTTGTGTACATTTCTGCTGCCGCACCTCTGCAACTTGGCATATCTGGGGAGAGATATTAAAAACAAACCTGACTGCAGACTCCCGGGGCTCGTTTACCTTGGGCACGTGGTTCCTATTTTCCCCCGCTTTTCAGCGACCGTAGAGGTTTTAAAGTTTATATTTAATTTGCTATCGATGATGGACGTTTTATGCTGAATACAAAAGCAAGTCATCACCAGAGAGCGGGAACCGTGATGCTTCACATACAATCAATAGAAACAACCAAGCTAGTCGTTTGCATGCACAAGATAATCTTTTTACAATCTTGTTAATTTTCATTTATATCTTCAGTCAGTCACAGTACTGCTCACGCAACAGTCACCACCTAATTAAACCCATAATTACAGAAGCTATCCAATCACAAAGCATAGCTGACCCTTTCCCTAAAAGACTAAAGAGAACACACTTGAGGCGTGGAGCATTTTGTCAGTATCCGGCACCGTCATGGGGCACCCGTTCATTTATTGACTTCCTAAATCATTTATTATGAGTTGATTTACGACGTGGACGCACTTCGCTTGTTTCTTCTCGTTCAACCCGCAACTGCGAGGGACTGCCTGGTATTTGATTTAGCAGAGAATGAGCGGAAGCTGCCCCCAGTCACCTCTGTTATTTGTTCAAAGTCTACAGGAGAAGTAGGAAGCTATTATAGATGGGAATCCCTGCAGAGGTCAGGGACGGAGGTGTGGAGGAACAGTGGAGGGACACAAGGACACGGTCTACGACAGGGAAGCTCGGGTAATGGCGGGGCTTGTCTTTCCTCTGAGCTGGTAACACGGAGTTTGTGCCGGTCCGGGCACTATGACTGCACTAGCCTTCCTGTAGCGTCTAGGCCTGCTCTAGTCTGGGTCATCCCACAAGACGGGTCCTTTATGAAGCAGAACGCCCCGAAGCTGTTTGAAGTCCCGTCTGTAGCCTATACGGCCGTGTAAAGTATGAAGTTCCATGCAGCTCGATGACTCACAAGGATATTGTTAGAAGCGGCATTGACTCTCAAACGGGAATAAACCTCTCTTTTCCAGCCTGCCTGTCAGACTTTGAATACACCATGAATGTGACAAATTAAATGAAATATCTACAGATTTTATAGAAGGCTTGTGCAGATACTTGGAGTAATAATTAATCCATGTATAAAGAACATATTTTTTTTTTTTTTTTTTTTTTTTTTAATTTCAACAAATATGGCCTCTGGGTGCACAGTACACAGGCCTACTATTCAAACATATATAAACCTAAGCAATGCTAAAGAAACTCAGTTGCCTTAGGTTATTATGGGACAATAGTGACTGTCACTCGTTTAAACCTGCTTTGTGCGTTCTGCCCGGCTGCAGTGATTAACCTTGTTTGAATAAAGCAGGCCAGGTCAAATCAGGGTCCGTGTTAAACTCAGACCTGGTAGAAAAACAAGCCTGGATTACACAGTCACTCAGGTGAGACTCACACCTCAAATTCAAGTCCCCTCAAGCACATCTCCCCCCAGATGAGCAAACACACTGAAATAGTTTTTAAGATTTTGACATTTTGACAAAAATAATAAAACATCAGCCTTTTGGACTGAACACTTTTTGAATTCATTTTTTTTACTCATACTGTACAGTGTTTAGAATGCAGATGTATGTGGTCTTGGGTGGCAATTTGTGGAAGAAAAATGGAGAGATGAAAAACAGTGAATGCTGTGATCTGGGAAGCACACACAGCACATTTAAAAAAACAAAAGCTTGTTGTAACACACATGGCACTCCCTCACATCAAGATCAACAATGTGACATGCAAGTCATCAACCTAAGTTAACTCTGCCATGGCCTTGATCACAGTGTAGAGGGCTCTCTATGGAGGGGTAACACCGATATCATTTAGGAGTTCACATGTCCGAAGAGCTCAAAGGACTCGGCGCCTTAGCCAGTGTGCGAGGCGTCGTTGTATATGGACCAGAGGCTGATGCGCCGGTCTTTGGAGCCCGCGGCCAGGAGCCTGTGTGTGGGGTCCGGGTGGTCTGAGAAGGCCACGCTGAGCACCATGTCAGTGTGATGCTGGAGCACGGCCAGAGGCCGCAGCCTCTTCCAGCCGAACACCCGCACGCGGTGGTCCCAGCCGGCCGACGCCAGGATCTTGCCGTCCTGCCGGACGCACAGTTGGGAGACCCCCGGGTTCACCAGGGGAACCGGGTCCTGGGCCTGAGGGTCCAGCCACACCAGGCAGCGAGTTAGACAAGCACACACACACACACGAGCGAGAAGAGTTTGTCACGGTGTGTCCAACAATGTACTGTCAAACAAAAGAGTTAAGACTTCCAATGCTAAAGTAATATGGCCCAAGGGAAAACTAAACAAACACAAAATGGCATTTTCCTTTCCCCAGATAGCTGATATGTGCATTCAAAAGAAAACATTTTTTTGGGGGGATAATTGCGCAACTAAGAAAAAGAAAATCATTATCACACCATTTAGGTCACCAGTGACTTAATCATTCCAGTCGGGCAAAGTGTGCCCAACACAAACAGAGAGGGAGAAAGTATCAGCTGATCTGATGATTGAGGTCCAAGTGGAGGGCTAGATGGCTGTTGAACCTGGCCACGTAACCACCAGCGACTCTGGAGACTCAATCATCGGGCATTAAACATTGCTACACGAGTGGCGCGCGGGCACATCTCTCTCTCACTTCGCTATTTGGTTTGGAGTTAGCGGCCTCCTCAAGCGCGACGGGGACGCGCTACCTTTGTCACAGGAGAAAGAGCACCTCACTGAAATCCCTGTGTGCGGAAACCTGTTTCTTTAAGCGCCTTGATGAATTACAAGCGCAGCGAAAGGTCCGGTCGGCGGGAGAAGAGACGCTAAATACACGGGGCTGTAATGACCGCCTGCGCTACGTCGACTCCGCTCCCTCTCCCTTGATCTACAGTGGCCCAGAGACAGCATCCATCTCCTGCAGGGGCAACATTCTGACAGCGCAACACACGGCGGCTGGAAGGACATCTAACGGTCTCTCCCTGTCGCTGACACTACTCATAATCAACTGCATTACATTCATAGTTGTCCCACGCAATTCCACGCATATTTGCGTGAGGTGTTCATGGCTGGACTTGTGGAACAAGCAACCTAAATAATACTTTAGAAACGTGTCGTTTTTTTTTGGGTCGTTCTAAATGTTTGCAGATGTCTCCAGCATCCAAAACATGTGGTGCCAAATGTTTCGCCACTGACAGATGAGGAAAGGAAGAAGGATCTGTGTCTATCTCCTGCAGGGGCATCATTGTGACACGGTAACGGCTGTCAGCTGGAAGGCCATCGAATGTTCTGCTGTCACTGACATTCCGGAGGAGTGGTGCTGGTGGTGAGGGGACGAGGGGGGGGACGTGCTCTTCACGTGCGTCGGGGCTTTCGGGGAGGGGGGGGAGCCGGGAACATCTGGCCTCTGAGCCGAAATCGAACTGGACAGCGTAAAATTGACTTCATAAGCGGTGTCCTCGGAGAGTAATGGCTTCCGGGCGGGAGGAGACGCTGAAGAATGGAGCTGCGTGCTCCCGTCCTCGGCCTGGAAATTCACCCGGCGCTCCCCGGTGCATGTGGAAGACATAAGCCAGGTACTCCAGAGCTCCGAGGGAGCGAGCGAGCCGTGGAATGCAACAGGAGAGCGACTAACAGAGGAATGTCATTGATCCAAATCAAAAACCCCCAACCCACACGGGAGACCTACAATTGCGAGTCTCCGACGACCACAATCGTACTCGCTCACACTGCTGGGTTCTCTCTATCGGGGGGTTTCAGGAGGGTATGTGGGCCGTGTGTTATCGACATGCCTGGGGTGTGAAAGAATGGGTGACTTATCACACATTCGCAAGCTCCAGCGCTGCGAAAAACGGTCCGAGGAGGTGAAAGATGGATAGTTAGGAAACACTGTTATTACCTCAAGAAGTTGGTATGCCCAAACCCCTCTCCCATCTGGTCTACATTACAGCCGCTGATAATGATGGGTTAAAGTGTCTGTTTGTGTTTGTTTGGCTTTCCATAGCCTGTGTCAGGAAGAGGAATTTATTCAATTGAAAGGTCACTTGTAAACGGCAAGTACCTGGTCAGCTAGTTAGTGTCGCTGTTCCATGGAAGGAGAAAGTCAGCTAAAGAACTCCAATCAGACTGCCGCAGAGAAAATGGCCGCCCGGCTGTCTGTCTACAGCTTCCTGCAGAAGGGCTGTGTCCCTCACCCCTTCCTTCCACACCAGCCCTTTCTCCAGTGAGCGACCTGGTCTACTTTCGCTGTCATTAGCTCTAAGCTCCATCACTAAAACAGGGCATTAGCATTAGCTTCTGGGGTTCTAGGCCCCCACCCCGGCCCTAAACAATCCCGTCTCTCCTTGGTTCCTCTCCGCTCCCTCACTGCCCATCCCTCTCATCATCACACAAATCCGTCTTTGGGCCTCATTATTTATTTCTCTGTTTGAGCATTCCTTCCTGGATTGCACACACACACACACACACCGACGCACACACACACTGAGTGAATGCCAGTAATCTCAGCCGTGAAAGACTCAAAAAACCTCCGTCTCTGTTGTACAGCTGGGTAGCACGGGAGACGTTCCCTTGGTAACATCCAGCCCCAAATCAAAGCTCACACGTCGAGATCCTTTCCTGGGCGATTGTGGACAGACGAGCCGTTCAAAAGGAGCGTCCGTAACTCCCTCTCTCTCTCCCTCTCTCTTCCTCCGTCAGTCCTGGCACGGAGCGCTGACTTCACGCTGATCTATTGAAACGTTCCATCATCGCGCGCTCACTCGAGCCCGTCCGCGTGAGGAGGGGTTCGAGCAGGTATTTCAGACACACCCCGGCCATGAATCACCCCGCGCACAGCCGGGAGATTACAGGCTTTTGTCACCTGGCCTGTCAAGAGGGCCTGGCTGCACTGGCAGGATATGGACGAGGCAGACAGGTGAGGAGAGCTGACACTAGAGGAAAAAAGGGGGGGGTTGGAAAATTTCTTGACACAAGCCCCATGCCTCAGAACTGTCCAAGTCATGCGTCAACCCCCCCCCCCCCCCCTTCCATCACATGGTTTGGTCCGTCATGACCTGACCCCTGCTTGCTATTGGACAGACAGGAGAGACTACGTAGGGGACTGGAAAGAGAGGGGCATGTTGACATGTGGCAATCACGGAGGTGTTGGAGCTCCACCTGTGGGGAGCTGTCATCGTGTCTCCCCCCCCCCCAGTGCTCAGAGTCGGCCATGCCTGATCTCCAGCGCTAAGCTCCTGTCTTTACTGCATATCTGCACAGGATGAATCTGTCTGTGTGTTTGTCAACAGACTGAGCTAAAGTCGCCAAACTGGAGCACTGGCAGTGTTATAATCACACTCGCCCCTTCCTACAGACTTAAAAAACCCAACCTCAACTCCTCAACGACAAACCATTTACAACCGTTCACCCACATGTAACAAACACAACCGCGTAAGACGGACCGCAAGGTTTACAAACCTCCACCTAAGCCCCAAGAAGGCCTCCGCAAGCCATGTGTGAAACATTAAGCCCATTCCGGAGTGTATCTCTCCTTATCTGACCTTGATAAGCTCATTTCACAGTGGTTTCGCCCCAGCTAAATCACAAGCCCACTGCGTTGTGTCAAACTCGGTTTCCCTTGCCCATGGCTCTCACGTTCCCAGGCCCCCCACCCCCACCCCGCTCTCCCCTCCTCCCCCCAGCTTGGGTGGTGGTGTGGGCCTGATTTGTAGACCAGGGGTCCTATGGCACTTCCAGCCCCCTCAGTCTTTAATGCAGCCTCCCACTGTGAGACTACTGTTCCCTTTACGGCAGATGTGTTTTCTGTTTGGTTAAGGGGCCTCGGAGGTTTTGATATTTTTATTACCTCTCGCGGGTCGTCCATCAGGGCTTCAGCCGCCTCCCACACCAGATACCCCTCACTACCACCGCACAAAAATACTCTTGTGGGAAGAACCGAGGACGGTTGTCTGGACGTCACACTGCGCTGCACTTCAGGATAAATCACGAAACCCCATTAGGATCCTCCCCTCCAAACGCGCTTTTTTGTTTAAAAAAAATATTTGGTCCCAAATTGCATATTAAATCAATATTTTGTGCTTGTGTAAAATAAACGGGATAACCAGGCTCCTCTATTTTCAGTTTATTGAATCAAATCTTTTCCAGTGTTATCCCAGACACGATTTGAGCTTGAATTCTTCCTTTTTTTTTTTTGAGGCTTTGCAAATATTTCTAATTCAAGCGTTCATTTGCAAAAAGCCCTGGAAAGAATAATACCAGAGCACCGAAAGGGAGAGCAGTATATCAGTCTCGGGTTCCACTCTGCTCTGATTCATGGGAGCTCGGGTGAAATATTGGCCCATTTTCTTTTTGGTCATGAAATCAACAGAAAATATAGTGTCAAATGGGGCGTTTCGACCGAGATGCACTGGGTGTTATGTAAGATAAATGATGGTGGAGGATTGATGTGATCTTTTCTTGTGTGTGTCAAAGTCACCAGAGCAGCTAGTCTAGGGAGAGAGGATCTTCTGGTCTGGCCGAGTGTTTGGACCAGTCCCAGGGAGTCTGTATGTTTCTGTGTGTGTGAGAAAGAAATATAGAGTGTTTCTGTGTGTGTGTGTGTGTGTGTGTGTGTGGTAGGTCTGGAGTGACACGCCAGGCCCTCAGCCCCCTGGCCTGGCCCTGCCAACACTGTGGAACCAGCTGCTGATTTACGACCCCGTGCCCTGTGGAGAGACCTTCCTCAACCCCTGCTGTTCTTCCCAGTGCCGTGGAGAGAGCCGCCGTCTAACACTGATCTAGAGAGAGCTGTTTAAAGACCTCTCCCAGACTGACCTGGAGAGAGCTGTTTAAAGACCTCTCCCAGACTGACCTGGAGAGAGCTGTTTAAAGACATCTCCCAGACTGACCTGGAGAGAGCTGTGGAGAGACCTCTCCCAGACTGACCTGGAGAGAGCTGTGGAGAGACCTCTCCCAGACTGACCTGGAGAGAGCTGTGGAGAGACCTCTCCCAGACTGACCTGGAGAGAGCTGTGGAGAGACCTCTCCCAGACTGACCTGGAGAGAGCTGTGGAGAGACCTCTCCCAGACTGACCTGGAGAGAGCTGTGGAGAGACCTCTCCCAGACTGACCTGGAGAGAGCTGTGGAGAGACCTCTCCCAGACTGACCTGGAGAGAGCTGTTTAAAGACATCTCCCAGACTGACCTGGAGAGAGCTGTGGAGAGACCTCTCCCAGACTGACCTGGAGAGAGCTGTGGAGAGACCTCTCCAAGACTGACCTGGAGAGAGCTGTGGAGAGACCTCTCCCAGACTGACCTGCAGGTTGAGCTGTCCGTCCAGCCTCCAGGAGGACAGGCTGTTCTCCGACGAGCCCGAGACGCCTCTTCCCGTGGGGGGGTCAAAGGTCAGGCACATGACGGGCTCCAGGTGGGCGGCCAGGCGGCTCAGCACAGACCTCTGGGATACATCCCACAGCAACAGGGAGCCGTCCTCGTAACCAGCCAATAGGAGAGGGCCGGGACCGGAGTCTGGCTGGAGGGAGAGTAGGAGAGGGGAGAGAGAGTGAGGGGGGGGGGAGCGAGAGAGGGGGGGAAAAGCAAGGGGGGTGTTAAAATGGTCGCCTGTAGCGTACAAAGTTTACAATTTTTCAGGGGGGAGGGAGAACAAGGGGGAGAAAGAGAGAGGGGTGGGAGAGAGGGAAGAAAGAGAGAGGGGGGAGAAAGAAGGATGAGGGATGTGTTGGGGACCACAGAAGCCGCAGAGCGAAGCAGAGTGCAGCAGGGTTAGGGCTAGTGATAGCAGAGGTTATCTGGCTGGAAGCACTTTGACACCAGGAGACTGGTGCTTCATTACTCAGCTGCTCCAACCGCAAGCCTCGCACAGACAGCCAATCAGAAACACCCTCACACACTCATTTTGTAATATCTCTTATCTATTACATAACAACAATGTAGCAGAGTGGATTCACAAAACAATTCCGACAGCTTCTTTTCCGAACAACACATTTTGGCTCAAAAGGCCACTCGAGAAGCTCCACGTTCCTCTCCAGCTTCTGTTTCCAGCGTGTCTTTGAAGGATGCCTGAGTATTGTGTCTGGGGGACGTGTGGAGGTTCATCATAAATCAGTTGAGTGAATGAACACCTAAAGGTGAGCTGATAAAAGCACGGGGCTCCATAAATCACTCCGCTCACGGAGGCGGGGAAGAAGGGGTGGGCGGCCGGGGAGATTTACAGCGAGGAAGATTTACGGCGCTCTAACGCTCTCCTCTTTCCCGCCATTTCTCTCCCTCCGTGAGCCAGAGCCCCGCCCCCTTTTGTTTCCGTGGACACGCCCCCCCTCATTGTCCGTCCCCCTTCACCTGAGATCTATGCAAATCGGCCATGAGACGTCCGTCCGTTGGAGAGGCTCCGCCCCCCCACGTCCTGCCCCCGAGCGCAGAACCCTGCACCGGCACAGCGGAGGGAGGGGAAATTCCTTCCACATGTGGAACAGACAAAAAGATCCCTTTTTTCTCTCTCTCTCTCTCTCTCTCTCTCTCTCTCTCTCTCTCTCCGTGCATCTCTCCTCCTCCTCCTCTCTTCATGGTAGACTTGTCCTTGTCGAGCCCGAAATCAAATGATATACAGAGCCGTGTCGTCCTCATAAACACGCCCGGACGGAACGAATATTCCGCGATTGTGAAAACAAACGCAAGCGAGAGGCGGGCGGCGGCTAGCGGGACGCGCTAAGCGTTCCCGCCTGCGGCCCCCGCGGCCCCGGCACTTCACCAAGGAGCAGGGAGCTCCCTGATGGATGATGCCAGAGGGCAAAGGTCAGGGAACCCTGGGTAGACACCTAATTCATTATATCCTCCGCAGCCCCCCCCCCCCCCCTCACTGGAGAGACCCTCCGCTCGGAGTAGGGCTAACGCTTCAGGGAGAGATCCATCAACCCTCCATCGCCTGGGAAGACGGACTGGGTGAAGTCAGGGGGCGATGGGGTAAGGAGTGGGGGGGGGGGGGGCGGTCGCACTGTAAGACATGACAGCCGTTCACCCCCCCACTGTTGACCCCCACCGCCGGCCGCAACAGGAACATCAAGGGGTCGACTCACCGGAGGGGGGGGCGGATGGCTTTTCAACGTGCCGCGGCGATGCCGCACGGACATATCGGACGAGGATGATGATGATTCCATGTGTCGTAGCACTTCATTTATACTCGACGGGTTCACAAATGAGAGGAGGCCTTCTTCAGGCGGGGGCCTGTGTATGAGTGTGTACCTGTCTGTGGGTGTGTACCTGTGTGTGTGTGTGTGTGTGTGTGTTTGTTACCGAGTGTGTAAGGGCCCGGGAAGTCAAGAGCGACAGGAACCAATGATGTGACTTTGACAGAAGGGGGTGGAGGGCACCGCGGAACATAAGGAACCAATCCCTTCCGTCCGTCCGTCCTCTATGATGTCATGGCTGCCGGGGGCGATGAGTTGAGAGTGATGGATATCTGTATGGGAACGTTTCCTTCCCACCGGCAGCCTCTGTTCATGCTAAAAGCCTCGCACATCGTACATCACGGCGCCCGCTCCCTCCCTCCCACATATGGAGACGCTTTCTTTCCTGGCGTCCCCGCCCTCTTCGCCAGGCCCAGCCAATCGCAGGGCACGGTGACAGCGTTTGCCTTCCAGATCTCTGATTTTAGAGGTGGTTGGGGTGAACAGACCGGGGAGGAAGAGAGGAGAGCCTGACCCAAGAGGAAGCTGTGCTCAGGTCACAGCGCGTGTGTGTGTGTGTGTGCTCCGTCGCTCCCTGTGTGTGTGTGTGTGTGTGTGTGCTCCGTCGCTCCCTGTGTGTGTGTGTGTGTGTGTGTGCCACAAGTGATTATGATCAATAAAGATTTATTTTCATCTTCTCTCTTTACTCCTTTGAAACAAGTCCAGCATAGAGAAAGAGAGAGGAAAGAGGGAGAGTGGGAGACAAAGAGAGAGAGAGAGAGAGAGGAAGGAGAGAGAGAGAGAGATCTCCTAACATGTGTGAACCAGAGGAGACAGTGGGCTGTCCCAGCAGGGCTGAGGTGATAAAAAGCCAGGCTATCGCCTCCTGACTGACAGGACGTGTAAAGAGATGTGGTTAGAGGATGGATGGACACAGCTCTCTCTCTCTCTACACACACACACACACACAGCCTCCCCTGGCAGACAAAAGACAGCGCAGCAACTTTCCAAGTGGCACTCTGACAATCCCAGATGATTTTGGCCCGCTGATGAACAGGGTCTGACTGCGATGATTTCAAGTCACTTGAGCCTCCTCCTGCGGTGCCAGAGGGCTGTCTGCACAGCGTCCCACTGATACACTCATGGATCACGCAGTGGCCTGGACGTCCACACCCAGGCGGCGGGCCGCTGCTTATTGATCTGACGAGAGGGGAAGGCGGGGGGCGCAGGCTGGAAAACGAACCAACGCCCATCTTCCTGTGGTGGGACTCGAGCAGCAGAGGGCGGCATGTCTGCCCCGGGTCCGTCACCACAGCCAACCACGGCCGCTTGGATTCCTGCTGCTACGCCGCTGTCGACCGCCACGCCCCTCACTGTCAACCTGCACGCTATTCACCCCCGAGTCTTGCATAACCAGCAAATCATAACCCCCCCCCACCCCAAAATAAATTAATTAAGCATGAAAATAATTACAGGTCTCCTTGACTGGGGCGGGGAATTGAAACTCGCGACGGTATTTACAAAACAGAGGGCTCCCTCAGATGGGATGTGCAGCTGGAGGCTGATTCATGGATCTGAACGTTGCGTTCTCCCGGGCTCTTAATTACAGTCCTGGGACGCCACGTGAGAGCGCGGGGGGAGAGAAGGTGCTGGAAAAAGCGGGCGGGGACGAGCGCCGGGGCTCTAAATCAGCACGTCGCGCCCTCCCCACCGCGCATCTTTAAAGCCGCCTGGCTAATCGTTCTTTGGAGCTGGTAAGTGGAAGCACGGGGAGAGAGAGAGAGGGAGGGGGGCATAACTGTTCATTTGGGTGTGTGTGTGTGTGTGTGTGTGTGTGTGTGGGTGAAAGTAGGGTAATTGGGACAGCTCCTCAGGGTAACGAAGCACTATTACGCCTCGTGAGAGGCGGTGGGGTAATGTATTGCAACGCGTTCGTTTAGCAGGCGGATCAGGAGACCTCCTGATCTGCGGTCGACTGGTCTAACCACTGAGCATCCCGCATCCCTCGCTCACCCCCCCCCCCCCCCCCCCCCGCCCCGCCCCCCCAACGCCGACAGTCACTTACCTGCCACAGCTTGAGGCACATGACCATCCCCAGCTTGGCGTCGGGCACGAGCGAGCAGACGGGCGTCTTCCCCGGCAGCTCCACCACCTTCACCTGCGGGGGAGGAAGGCATCCGTCAGCCTCCGCCACGCGGAGAGGGAGGCCCCTCAGCACAGGCACACCACCTCACCTCCACCTCCACCTGCCGCTCCTAAAGCTACCCACAGCTGCCTGGCTCCACGCCAGCACCACTGGCTTCCCTTTTCTTCCCATGGTTCGAGTTGGAACTTGAAGCCCCTTTGTTTTTCGCCAGAAAACAGGAACCGTGAACGAGAAACTGCAGCGATAAAACATGCCGATGAGGGGAGATAAGGGTTTTACTAGGTCTGCGGGAGCGCTGCGCTCCGGCACGGGGGGACCTCGCGAGGGAGGCTGCAGTCGCCTGGTGGATGATGAATCCTGGTAGAGCCGTAACCCAGATGTGAGTGGTGTTTTCCTGCGCGCCCGCACTGATTCGGATAGAATACACACACACTCTAATGATGCTAGGAGAGTAGAGAAGGAAGGAGGGAGGGAGGGAAGGAGGGAGGGAGGGAGGGAGGGAGGGAGGGAGGGAGGGAGGGAGGGAGGGAGGGAGGGAGGGAGGGAGGGAGGGAGGGAGGGAGGGAGGGAGGGAGGGAGGGAGGGAGGGGAAGGGGGATGATAGAGAGGGAGAGAAAGAGAGACGGAGAGAGGAAGACAGAGAGGGAGGGGAAAGGAGGAAGGGAGGAGGGGGGGTGAGGAAGAGAGAGTGAGGCCCTGTACCCACAGCACTTCCTCACTGATGGTCCAGATTCATCCTCATTAGGGGGCAGATTAAACATCCCTGTTGAAGGAACCATCTGTATTTTAGCACTGCCTCACATCTGCCCCGCGTGTTTACCTCTGTCTGACCAACTGACAAAGAGGCCTTTAAGGAGCTGCCTGCCTCAGGTGCTGCTGGGTGCCCTTGTGTGCTACACACACACACACACACTCTCTCCCACACACTGCCCGTAATTAAAACCCATTCTATTAATTAATGCCTGTGTGATGATGATGGCAGTCAGCCGTTGGCAGATGTCTGTAGCCGGCGGTAAAAGGCTGGCCTTCCCTGTCCTAACAGAAGACTGATGGCTGTTCTACCCAGCGCCTCTGGGGGCAGGGAGGGGGGGGGGGGGCAGGTCTACATGGAGGATGGGACGGCCTGGGGATCTTTTCTAGAGCGGGGGCGTGCTCTGTAGCTGCTGTGCGCGGATGTGACGTCTGTGTGTTCCGTAGGAAGGAGGAAGCCAGGGATTGGACATGGCGAAATGAGAGGGAGATGTGTGTGTGCGACAGAGTGTGTGTGTGTGTAGCGGGGGGGGGGGGGGGGGGGGGGTGTACAATGGCATGATTGAGGAGGCGGGCTTGCAGGCGCCCCGCCGGCTCGAGGGGAGCAGAGCCACGCTGGGCAGAGTGACCCGCCTGCCCCTTTCAAGCGCGGCCCGACCTGAGCAGGTGAGTAACATGAATCTGGAGGCAATAAAGGTGCCTGAAATGCGGCCTGTCCCCTTTCTGCAACGCTCCGCTGCACGGCGACTAGTAACACACACACACACACATGCGCAGCAACTACTCACACACGTGGTTGCTGAGCAACTAGCACCTCACACCCAACCCCCCCCCCCCCCCCTAGCCCCACCAGTGGTGGCTCACCTCCTCGGCGTGGCCCCCGGGGAGGGCCAGGAGCCCGGCCCCAGGGCCCGTCTGCAGCAGGCCGCAGCAGCAGAAGCCCACAGAGCCGGTGAACAGGGAGTCCAGCAGCAGGCCCCGGCCCTCACTCAGGTCCCACAGGCACACCCGCATGTCCCGGCCCTGGCTGGGCGTTCACCGCATGCAGAAACACACACACGCAGAAACACACACACACGCAGAAACACACACACACGCAGAAACACACACACACACGCAGAAACACACACACACGCAGAAACACACACACACACGCAGAAACACACACATGCAGAAACACACACACGCAGAAACACACACGCAGAAACACACGCAGAAACACACACGCAGAAACACACACGCACACGCAGAAACACACACACACGCAGAAACACACACGCAGAAACACACACACGCAGAAACACACACACACGCAGAAACACACACACGCAGAAACACGCCCACACACACGCAGAAACACACACATGCAGAAACACACCCACACGAACACACACAAAGTCACAGACACACACCCACAAACACACAGACACACGCCCACACGAACACACACAGTCACAGACACACACCCACAAACACAGAAACACACACACACGTACAGACACGCAAACACACAGAAAAAAAAAACACACAAAACAGAGGCAGCCACAACACTGACGTTAAGCACAAAACACTGTTGGGTGGGTGACTTTCTAGTGATGAGAGTGACCCAAACAGAACAGATGTGTTCTGGGCTGCGTACCTGATCAGGGACTCTCTGGACTGGAACGTGTCCAGCCAGATGACAGAACTCCCTGAATGTCCTTCCAGAACCTTCTCAGCTCTCCGGGTGTTCAGATTCCACACGTGAACAGCCCCTTTGCCTGACCTGCGACAACACCACATTCAAACTAGTATGACAGCAATCACTTACGGTTGTGGATTCTCTCAGTGTACAGGATGTAGTCTGTGTGTGAGGTTGCCATGGTACTCACCCAGAGAACAGCAGAGGGGGGTCCCCTCCATCACAGCTGAAGTGCAGGGTGTTTAGGGGCGCCCCAGCCCCCCGCAGGGTGTATAGGGGAGAGGGGGGCGGGCGGGACATCGCTCTGGTCACACGCCCTGGGCGTCTCCCCCCACTGGGAAGAAACAACACCAGCTGCCATTAGAACCAGTGTTACAGAGCGAAATTGATTCGTTGTTTATTTGTCGAGAATTTTCGTCAAATTGGATTTTGATTAGAAGGGGAATTTGGAGTTGCAGGTTAGACAAGCGTTAAGGTTTGTTCATTGATGAATCGGATCAGTCATTTGGGAAACAGTTTGGCCAGCTAGCTGTAAGAGACTTGCCTGAAATCAGTCAGTCAGTGTGACATTACCTTGAGATAATGAATGTTGACTACTTAACTGTGTGTATTACACACAATTGTCAAGTTTTTGTCGCATAGATCAAACTTAAACTAATAACAGTTACAAGAATGGGCCTTGGACAAGCCATAATATTGATCTTAATTTTATGTTCCAAAAACAATTAAACACAATTAAATACTGAATGTCTTATCTTAAGGTTGCATTCACAGTCTAGTCTCTGGATTGTAAATACAAATAAAGCTGAGGGGAATGTACTGACACCTGGCTACACGCTAAGACTTCTTACTCAATACGTCCTAAATCACGCCTTGCGACAGCTTAATTACAGTAAACAGAGAGAGATTCCGAGATTTTCACTCTCGTTTTGATCAACACACACAGTGTGGAAGGCTAGGAGCAGGCAGGCTTTAATGACGGCCTGTAGGCAGGAACAGGGTGGAAATCCAGTCGACCGCAAGAATGCGTCAGGAAACGATGTGTCACTGTCCCACCGCCGACACGAGCGCGCTCTCAAACGGCTACGGGCGAGCTCTCAGACGGCTACGGGCACGCTCTCAGACAGCTACGGCACGCTCTCAGACGGCTACGAGCGAGCTCTCAGACGGCTACGGGCACGCTCTCAGACGGCTACGAGCGCGCTCTCAGACGGCTACGGGCACGCTCTCAGACGGCTACGGGCGTGCTCTCACACGGCTACGGGCGCGCTCTGAGGACACCCCGACTACCAAACAACACAGACACGGAAAACTGGAAACCAGTTTCCGTCTTTTTCCTCTCGAATAATTGCTGAATACCCATTGGGGGGGTGGCCGAAGGCCGTCTTAGTTTGTCGGGGCGAGCCCCCACCCTCCTGACACACCTCCTCAAGACGGCCTGGCCCCTTACTCTTATTTGGAATGACCCCTGACCCCTGCGTGTGCAGGCGGCGAAACCAGAGCCCCAGGTATTTAGCAGCGGCTCTTTCCAGGGGGTTAGTGGTTAAATTGTCCATGTTAATCTGTCAAGCAGAGACGGACCTCTGGACGGCCTTCCTGATTAAGGAGGGGGCACCGCAGTCAGGACTTCTCACAAAGAGGACAGTCATCTCCGCGCCGCTATCCCGTTACCACCGAAGACACCAGCGACATCAACGAGACGCCAGGCCGGACCAGAGGGTCCCCTTGATCAGGGTCCTCTTCACCGGACCAAACCCTGCCACGGAGAGAAGCACCAAAAGCGGCCTACCAGCAGCGCAGAGCACACTGTTGGTTTTGCAGTATGACGCCGTGAAGAAAATGTAAACAGTGGGTTTTTGGCAGGTCCATTAGTTAATCCGGGGTGACGTGGGTGGGTGGTTAGGCTGCATTCCTCCTCCGACGGCGCGGAGCGGGGTATGACAGAACGGATCACCGTGACAACAGGTGGATTAAGGTCCCCATATTGTCCTCCTGAGCCAGGACGACCACACCGATGTCTGGAACCAGAGGTGTTTCCTTGAGCAAACAGCGTGGCTCGAGACATTCCCCCCCCGCCCCCCCCCCCCCCCCTGATGGCTCCACGTCACTCACAGCCAGAGGGATGACTGACACGTCCCCAAATTGGGGAGGACATCGGGACAATGACACCGCCGAGAGCGTCCTGTCTGCACTGAGTCTCTGTCCCTCCTTTTGTTGACGAAAACGATGTCCTCTGTTTTTGTGGCGTCGGCGTCAGCAGTGCCTGGGCTGCCCCAACAATGGGGCCGGCTGTCCTGCTTGTTACTCACCCACAAACCCAAACACATCCGAGTGTGTGGGAGGTGGCAGAGAACGGAGACAAATAAACAAGCCGGTGACAGGATGTCACTCAAAACCCAGGCAGAGGGGGCTCTGGAATTGTTGAGACACCAACCTGGAGCAGCTGTTTGCCAGACACACAAACATGGCGGCCGGCCACCATGGCCGACAGGCTCTCGCCACGGTGATTTGTATCTAACCACAATATTATCCACTTAGGAGAGTAGTACCACTTAAGTTACCACAACAAATGCGTATTGAGACCAGACTTAAGGGAAACTAAAAGGGCTGGATGGATTCCATTGGAATTCCATTGCACTTGAAATAACCACACACACAAAAAAAAAACTGAACCGCAATTCTCCCCTGTCTCTAGCTTTACTTAATCAAAACTAAGTAGCCTCCCTCTACAAGATGATGGGCTGAGAAAGATTTTAATCAAGCCAGTGGGTCAGTGAATTGGCCGCTCTGGGTCACACGGCTAGTGGGCTCGATCTTGGGAGTGTCCAGGGAGAATCTGACAAGCATCAGAACGGGGGCGAGAGACCCCGGCCTCATTAAGTGTGCGTCCAGGCCGGAGCCGTCCGGAGGAGGGATCCAGTAAATCAGACTGACTGATTAATATACCTGGGCTGTGACGGGCCGGAGGGGAGCGGAGGGAAGAGAGAGAGGAGGACCGAGGCTCCTGCCTGCCCCTGGAACAGATAAGACAGCTCCGGTAATCTGACTCTAAGTCTGGGGATAAAGCCAGTTTGTGTCTTCTTGGCCAGTCTGTCAACACCTTCGGGGCAATTAGGCCTAATTATGAGAGCGAGTCCGCTTCCCCTTCATGTTATTAAATAAGAGCCAGCTTCGCCGGCCAGGTATCTTTCAACACAGGCGAGGGGATGGCGACCTTCAGATCAAACGCAGCCACTAGCCGTGGCCCTCTGCCTGTGCTGCTTCTACGGGATGGGCGGGGGTGGGGGGGGTGGGTGTGGAGGGGGTTGCTAGTTATGATATGGACGCTTCAAAGTTTTGGGGAATAGGGCCGTCCACATTCCACCCCTGGCTCTTTGGAGTTGGGATCATGTGAGCGCCCCACCTGAGCTGCCCCCCCTGTCACACTCGCGGTCATTCATGAATCAGAGTGGAACACAGACAGACCCCGAGGTCAGCCATAATGCCCACACTCACCAGGGCAATTAAGTGGGCTGGGATCCCATGATTCTGTGGTCTGATATAAACATCAAATAGGAGATTTGAGACACATGATGACAATCATAGTCTGGCATACAGATGATTCCAAAAGCATTCTGGGTGAACCTAAATCAGAAATCGGAATCAGAAATTACTACTGGGCTATTTTAGGTCAAATTAACCCCTAGTAAGCCACTGACATGATCCAGGACAGTCTACCACTCGCGAAACAAGTTAGCGGTCATTTTACTGAGATCATACTTCAACTATTAGTCTTTATTTCTTTTATCAGAACTTATCTATGGTTTCCCTCTTATCTAATGGGGTACTTCCACTTCACTGGGGGGGCAACTTTGACCACCATGAGCCAGCCTTTCTGCTCGGCCCCTCCTTCCCTCATTCAGATCCTCCCGTGGAGGAAACCAACATGCTGAATGGAGAGCCAGGTCCATTATAAAGTCCAGTTAAATAAACACAGTAGGAAGTGCCAAGGACATACGCCCTTTATTGTGTGACTGGACGCTGGGGGAGGGAGGGTATCTGGACTGGAAAAACACCCCAGCGATAGACAGAGGGTGAAGCTGGACACAAGTACATCCACGCCCTACTGTCACTCACAACTGCACTGGGGGGGAAAAGCCAACATTGTTCAGGTCAACAGCGTGAATGTTGCTCTGGGGCTGTGGTAGATAAGGGCTCCATGGCATCTCAACCTCATTGAGGCAGACACTGATGGAGCACTTTGTCACTGTGCCCTGATTAGGTAAAGACAGCCTTAAAGCCAACAGGTACCTCTCTTCCTTATCTGTTTGCATTATCACCCATTTCCTCTGCTAGAACGGTTACCTGCTTGCTTACTGCAGGAAAGACACTCACAAGAGGGTTGGCAGTCTTTGTGCCTGCAGCACTACGTCCTGCCTTAGCTTAACTCTTTGTTTTGAATCTGAAGTCAATCATCGTGACCATATGGATAGCCTTTGTACCCCCAAAGTATGTTAATATCTCTAGTAGATACATGGTTTCTAGTTCCGAAGACATTTTCAGGCGCGTGAATTCTAAACTTATCTTATACTTGCTCCGTTTTAAAAGATGTTATCATAATCAAAAACAAACACACCTTCAGCAAACTACAAGCTTTAATTATTCGGTAGGCTAGATATACAACCTTCAGTGGAGCAGGACATAAAATTATACATAGCTAACGTTAGCATTGCACTGAACTGGTCTGCTAGTGTTAGCAGGAAGCAGCATTAGCATACCTACATTTAGCTAGTGCTAGCTACACCAGTTTCTCTAACGTGAAGCGATATCAACACATACAAATTCACAGACGGCTTGCGTAGAGCAAAATGACAACTGACAAAAAGGAGGTACCTTGGATAAAAGAGATGTGTGTGCAAGCATGGAGAAGCAAAACATGCGCCTTTGAACTTGAAGGACCCTTTTTGCCGGTAGAGCTGTCCTTTCCAGTGCCTGACTTAATCATTCTAAGCACTCTGTTCAGTGCAACGCACTGGTTGAAGTTGCCTAATTTGTGTAAAATATTTTAATGATCTCCTTATGTGTTTTTGTTTGCATTACATGCATTGGAGATGTGCAAAACTCCACCTGTTTTATGACCGAACAATTATATTTCACAGACTGCACACATATTTTTCCCCCATTTCACATGCATTTCCCTGAAGAGATAGGTCAGACCTGCAAAACCTTTAGGCCAGGTATTATAGTGAGCAAACAGAAGAGTCTTTATTTTTCCATCCTTTTCAGTCTAATTGAGAAAGGGGAAAAAAAAAACACTAGGCCCTAATCCACGAAGCACACAGTGTCCTTTCATGAGAATGCTAGGAGAGACCTTTATTTGTCCATTCCTATCATGGCAAAGGGGAGGTTTCAAGCTCGGCTGGGTCTGAGCGAGAAGATTATATGAAACCAGAGTGTTTTAAACCTCTTTAGGGGGCATGGATTAGACAGGCTGGTGGCTACACTGAGCCCATTCCCCTGCACTCCTAAATGAAAAACTAAAGAATTCAAGCTCACAGGTGTTTGAGTCTATTCTGGGGGGGATGAGACAGAATATACAATTTAAAAAAAATCTTAAATATGCAAAGTCAAACACAGTTAATGTTTCCACCTTGACAGAAAGTATTTTCTGTTTGTATCAAGATGTATAATTTCAATATCAACACCAAATAGCAACTTGGAAAATATTTGAATTTACACGTTTTATTCACCTCACCTGTGTCATTGACGAGATGGGAGGAGACAGCTGGTGAAAGGTGGGTGGGAGGTGGAGCTAAGGGCAGCAGTGGGGGGCAAGAATCTCCTCTGAAATCAATTACTGCAAATGGAGGTGGTAGGATCATGACCCCCTCCCCCAGGAGGGGCAACACGAAAGTGTCTGTTGACTAGCCTGGTCAGATGCCATGCCCTACATCATCATCAATTATTGGTGGTGTCTCAGTTTACCCAGAGTGCATGACAAAGCTGAGAGCCGGAGCCATGGTCTCCCTGGGTCTGAGGAAGGGGGGGGGGCTATTGTCCAGCCAACAGAGAGAGAGAGAGACACAGGGGGAGAGGGAGAGAGAGTGAGACAGGGGGAGAGAGAGAGAGAGACAGACAGACAGACAGACAGAGAAAGAGAGAGGAAGAGAGGGTAAGGAAATCCTTGGACTCCCACTCTGCATCTCACCACAAGGCCAGACAGGTCATCTTACAGATCATCACCAAATTAGAGAGGCTCTCAGTCGTGCAGTGCGGCCTGGTCAGGCTGTTGGACGGTCGGACCAGCAGTTAGACTGCAGAGAGGGAAATAGAACAGTGTCCTGTGTGAGGATCCTGACACCTCACTTCAGCACCCACCTCTCCTCTCTTCTCCTCTCCCCTCCCCTCCCCCTACTTGCTCTCCTTTCCCTCCTCTCCCTCCTGCCCCTCCTCTCCCTCCTTCCCCTCCTCTCCCTCCTGCCCCACCTCTCCTTCCTACCCCACCTCTCCCCACAGAGGAAGGCACCATAGATGGCAAACAGAGGACAAACCAGCCAGTCGTAAAGACATAGTGGATACAAAGACACACGACAGAACAAACATTCGCAAAACAACATTCCTCTGGCGTGCTCTGACTTCAAGCTAAATGCAATATAAGCAGGTAGCTGAAACATGTGTTTGACTAAAGACCCTTGGAGTTAAGCTAATTGGGCCTTTAGACTGCACTATGATCTGCCTGTTCTGTAGGACCCTGCTGTCTGCGCTGGGGTTCCAAGCCCCCAGTGACAGCTATGATCCCTTACTGACAGGACGCGGCTAGACTATGACTCTCATCGAACTGTTAGCCTGCTGGTGCTAGACAAAATACTGTCTATTTTAGCTGCAGATAAGTGGCTCGGTACATATAGATTCATGTGGGAGAATTGTTCGGAAAACCCTGTGGGGGCATTTGTGTGTGTTTAGCAGGGGAAGGACAATGGGGGAGATAGGGATAGGAATACAAAGAAAGAAAGAGAGAAGGTTGGAGAGGCTGGGGGCATGGGAAGGCTGGGGTCTGGGCAGGCAGAAGTCTGAGGAGGGAGGAAAGGAAGGCCAGGGGAGGCTGGGGTCTGGGGAGGGAGAGCAGTGGGCCTTTAATAAAGTCCCTGCTTAAATCGAGAGCAGATGCACTGCTGCTATCAGCAGCACCAGGCCACCCTCCCCTGTCTGTCTGAGGTGGGGGAGAGGCAGGAGGGGAGACACACAGTGTCTGAAGTTAATAGTCTTATCACCTCATTCACTCACACCCCCCTCTCCTCCTCCCCGCCGCCTTTCTTGCTGACAGTGATGGTGCAGCCCTGACTGGCTCTCAGGGTCACTCGCTGTAAGATCAGATGGGAAAGCATCTCCATCCTCCTCTTCTTCATTGAATTTGCCTCCTCTTGATTGGCAGTCAAATGCTCCATGGACACAGTGTGTATATGTGTATGTTTGTGTGTGCGAGAGTTTTCCGTTCATAAACTGGTCAGCAATCCAGTCACACACGAGGCTAAACAGGAACCATACATCAGACCGCCGTCGACGGGCGCCCCGAGAGCTCTCCTAGCATGCACTCTGTCAGCGTCTCCCAGCATGCATTCTGTCAGCGTCTCCCAGCATGCATTCTGTCAGCGTCTCCCAGCATGCACTCTATCAGCGTCTCCCAGCAAACTCGTCTCACAGCAAACTCGACGGGAGAATGCAATCCGCCGGCTCTGGTCGATCAAGTAGACCACGTCCCTCCAACCCCAAGCTTATGAGGAGACAAGAGCGTGATTTATGGTTGTCTTGGTCCGACTGATAACTGTGGGACTGCAGGGGTAGAAGGCAGAGGGGAGGAAACTGTCGATGTAAAGATGACAGTTTAAGTTACCCTGTCATCCTAAAGTTAGTCTTCCAGACTCGTACCGCTAGGCCATACTTGGTAGGCCTACTACAAATCATCCAGAGATAATCAATGAATCAATCATTGACACTCATCGCTTAAACGATAGAGTAGTTGTTTACATGATGCGGCTAAATCAATACGTAGATATCAACACGTTGACAAAGATGCTATCATCGCAAAGATTATATTTTTTTATTAGTCTGGAATGCCTTTTTATGCAAAGGAAAAACCTCAAATAGATTCGGCGCTAGGAAATGAACAGTAAATTCCCGGGACTATCTGTCAAAATATTGTGTGTTGGGTTTGTGTCTTGTTTGACCCCAAATGCAACTGCAGGTGTTTGTTGTTTTGCTCGGTGGGTGAATCAATGTCATTCTTCGTTGCGGTTTGGGGCGTACTGCTCTTCTGCTAAAAGACAACTTATTTTTGTTGTGCTGCATCTGAACCCAGATCAAACCAGGCGGCTTCCTGTGTGGCCAGACACGATCAGTTGATTTAAGAGTTGTGGTTGCCGATCATAATTGCCTTTGTTGTTTATGTCTGGGAAGCAAAGCCACAAATAACGACGTCGCACTTTTTCTTTTATTAGTATTGGCCGCGAGCTCTAGGTGGGTGTAGGGTGAGGCTGCGTGGGGTGGGCCAAACCGGTCTAGGCAGGGCCATTTCAGCCACAACACTGCATCCACCCTCATCTCATCTTCACCCATTTCCTCTTCAGGCAGAGGCCCTCCGCAAGCCATGTGTGAAACATTAAGCCCATTCCTGAGTGTATCTCTCCTTATCTGGGACTTGATAAGCTCATTTCACAGTGCTTCACCTCAGCTTAATCTCGCAGGCCTACTGTGTTGTGTCAAACTTGGTTTTCTCCTCTCGTTTCCTTCTTTGTGTGGCACGTGAGGCATGTGTGTGTTTGGGCTCAGGAGGTGGAGGGGGGGGATGGTTCATTGTGGCTCAAACATATAAGCCACCTCCTCATCTGAGACCAGAACCTTTGCCCTGTATGGAGCCATTATGTCGACCCAGCAGGGGGTGGGGGTGGGTCGGTAGAGACAACCTTGAGATTCCTGGAAGAAAGTGAGGAGTGATTCTGACTCTGGAGTTGTAATCTTCATTCGAAAGAGAAAAACAACGCTTGGAGTGTCACTGACTTTGGCCTTGGAGGAGGCTCATGGGAAAAAAGCCCCTGGCATAGACATCGTCTGGGCATTTGTACGGAGTAGTTAAAAGGTGACACTTAACACACAACCATAGGTCAACATTCACATTCACAACGGTTTGAGTTTAGCTTAAAGCTACCATTAGGCTTACCACATTGCTCCAGGGGCTTTTGTCCTAATCGTGTTGAACACGGGCCACCAAGCCACAGGTCAGACCACACTGTGCCGACCGCTTTCAATCTCACCGTGGCTTCTGTTCAATCACGTTTTCTGAAGGGGCCACTCCCCCCGCAACCCCACCCCACCCCAGCCTCCACACCCAGCCCCAGCCTTCACCAGCCTCCCCCGACCAGCCCCGGCCTTCACCAGCCCCATCCTCGAGCCCCCCACCGGCCTCCAGACATCTCAGCCTGACAGGTCTGGAGGAGACGCCGGCTGTGTAACACAGCGCTCATAATCGGCACCTATTCATATCTGAGGGATAATCCTTCTGCCGACTCTGCCTTTTCTTCTCCCAGCCTAGTTATTTGTGTGTGAATGTTTACACAGGTACATGTTGGTCTATTTCTCTACCTGAGGCTTCGGCGAAGGCCGTAGGACTGTGCACTCGATGTGCGTGTGCTCTCCTTAGTTGGCAGTTGAGTTGAGGCACTGACGTTACAATGGGCTGGTGAATGTCGACTCCCATGCAGACTGTCAAGCCTTCAATAGGACTGGATTAATTCCACCTTGGAGCGGAACCTTAGCGGAACAACATGTTAAGGTGTGCCCAGTGACATCTTCCATCGTAACCAGTTTGCTTCATCGTTCAGGCTAAATGAATAAAAACGTCCCCTTCATGAACACGGCCCCACTGTTCAAGGGGCGCTCCCCGAACTTGTATTCCTGGCGTCCAGATTGACACCACCTCGAGTGCACGAGTGAGACCGCCGAGAGTCCCGAAGAGTCTCCGGGTTGGAGAGAGCCATGTCCTTAACCAAACAAACAGAGAGGAATTTCTGCCATTGTTGGTGAAGAGGGTTGAGTGACAGGTCTGCATAGGAGCCTGTCAGCAGAGATGGGGGTGGGGGGCGGGGCGGTGGGGGTCAGAGAGGGACTACCCCTGCCCTGCACCGCCTCCTCCACTGAGCTGACCCTTACGACTAACACCTCGCCAGACTTCCAGAGAAAACACACACACACACATCTGTACTGATGCGCACACACAGGCACACACACGCAGATACTCCTGCTTGCATACCAGCGCACGCACACACACAATCTTGCAGGCACACACCCACAACTTTCCATTGTTGATTCAACAGAGACACAGGCACCTCATTGAAACTCATTCTGATATTTTATTACTTGACATCATAAATAATAAAGCACAAAGCTTTATGGCAAATGAGGCCACTCTATTTACAGTAACTAAAGTTGGTGGCCTGGTGACATCAGACATGCCCTCCCCTGTTGAGGGTTTTAGTGCAAGTCATCATTAGCAGGCCACCTCAGAGCTCTACCCTGACCCTGGGAGCAACACGTGTGACAAGGCTGAGACTGTGGCTGGGGTCCCCTTCAATATCCCTGGCTATGGCCCCGGACTGGAGAACAACACTGAATAATATCCTGTACATAAATACATACAAATACCAGTGGAAAAACTAATTCAGCAAAACCTAAATCCTGATTCGGACTTTTGTGCGTTTGTGCAGCCGACATAACACAGGGACAGTTTGGTAGAGAGGAAATGGAGAGCGAAAGAAAACAGACATAATAGTTTCACAAATGACCTCAATGACTTCCTTCACAGTGACTCTGGCTCAGCCTGGCACTGTAGAGACCAACAGGCTCACTTACCCATGCTACTGGGCCTCTCACCTTCTCCCAAGCAGCAGTAGAGTGGGGCAACCCCATATCTAGCCCCGGCCCCAGCCCTAGTAATAGTCCCACCCCAAGCCCTAGCCTCAGCCTCAGTCCCAGTCCCAGCCTCGGCCCCAGTCCCAGCCCCGGTCCCAGCCTCGGTCCCAGCCTCGGTCCCAGCCTCGGTCCCAGCCTCGGTCCCAGCCTCGGTCCCAGCCTCGGCCCCGGTCCCAGCCTCGGTCCCAGCCTCGGCCCCGGTCCCAGCCTCGGCCCCAGCCTCGGCCCCGGTCCCAGCCTCGGCCCCAGCCTCGGCCCCAGCCTCGGCCCCAGCCTCGGCCCCAGCCTCGGCCCCAGCCTCGGCCCCAGCCTCGGCCCCAGCAGGCTGGAGCAGGCTGGAGATGGAGGAGCATGTGCTCCAGAGTGCTGCGGAGGGCGATGGAGTCAAGCTGTTCCTGCCGAGCGAGGGTCAGGTCCTTCAGTCAGCACCCCGTCCCTGAACACAGCACACAGGAATCCCCCTTTTCCTCCTAACCCTTCCCCCCCTCCCCCCTCTCCTGCAACACAGTTGCATCCCCACACTCGCCCCCCGCCCCCCACTCTCTCTCAGCCCCAGATCCAAATAAACCTGGTAGCGCTCTCTCTCTCTCTCTCTCTCTCTCTCTCTCTCTCTCTCCCACCGCTCTGCTGTCACTCCCCTCTACAGGACCATTAATCAGGCCGGGCAGATTAGACTTCAAACATAAATAAACCGACCCAGCGGTCTACCCTCTAACCCCCTCCATCCCTCCCTTCCTCTCTTCCCTTCCTCCTCTTCTCCGACACAGATCTGGCCCAGTCCTCCGGTGCCACAGGCCCATGCAGCCACCACTCAGACCAGGGCGACTGGGCGACAAAGGGAGAGGTGGGCATGTTTGATGACTCGGGCTCATATGATATGATCTGCGTGATTTAAAGGATCACGACAGTCTAATAGGGCTTTAGTGAAATAAACACATTTCCGTTATCTCCCAGTGTGTTGACTCTGAAGGGCTAAACGGCCAGTTGTGTAAATACACAACTGATAACCCTTATCGGTTGGCACTAGAATACCACTCTAGCACTACGCCTTCATCTAATAACACATATCGCTAATGCTGGATTAAAGGATTAAATGTGCAGCTTGAGTGCTTGGAGGAATACGTTTGATACCCTATCCTACAGTTGCTCAGCCTGCAAGGTTTTGGAGGTAAATCTGAAGGCAATACTGCCACCTTCAGGTAGAGGCTGGTACTACCACGGCTCTCTGCAAAAGTCTCTCCCGCAGGGGGATAGGGTTGCCAGGTTCTGCTGGCCCAGGCATCCACACACGGCCAGACACAGGCTGTTATTACAGTCCCACTGTATTCCTCAGAGGGCGAGAGAAGGAGAGGAATAGAAGGAGGAGAAGAATAGGAGGAAGAAAGGAAGAGGAGGAGGAGGAGGAGGAGGGAAAAGAAGGAGGTTAGGGAAAGAGGAGGAGGAGGCGTAGTGTTGGAGCAGAGGCCTGAACAAGCTCCCTGGCCAGGCTTGGTCCCGGTCTCGCTCCACTGACTGACAGCCGGCCCGCCGAATGTTTGTGTGTGTCCCTGGGAAACGGGGTGGTGTCACCGCGGCGACGGCTCAGGGCCATCCATCAGTGTCAGGGGCCAAGGCATGTGTGTGTGAGTGTGTGTGTGTGTGTATGCGAGTGTAAGAGTGTGTGTGTGAGTGTGTGTGTGTTCCCTGCATCCTGGCATGTGTCACTTTCAAGACTAATGGACAGGAAGTACAGGCGGAGAAACAACAACATTTGCAGAATATATATTCAGAAACGTTTAAGGCCCACGCTCTCGTACGATTCTGTTTTCAACAAACCGGGAACTGGCCCATACCCTGATTTATGAGAGTGTTTATGTGAGGGACGCTGCTTGTGGCTGGAGGTTTCCCTCAGACAGGACCCACAGGCCAGCTCCAGGAGAACCAGGACACACACACACACACACACACACACACACACACACACACTGGGGCTCCATGGGATAATCTGGCTCTGCTTGTTAGGTGACACAAACCTGGGTCCCAAGTTTCCCAAGTCTGCCGAGCTGACTTCCAGCTGCTTAAAAACTCCCTAACCTGTGGAGAAACCTGCCGGCCATTTTGGCTCAAGAAATAGAGAGGGAGGAGAGAGCGAGTGCTCCGGTTTTAACCAAGCCCTGACCCTGTCGCTGTGGGCCCTGTGTGCTTCGCTGTGTTCAGAGATGGGGATGCTTAACCTCAGCAGCCTGTGACGGTGGCGTCCAGACCTGAACGCTTGCTGATGTTGAGTTTGGTCAGCTCCTCAGCACAGGTGGGGTGAATGCCTACTGTCTCCACCAGCTGTCTGTATGTGGCCCCCCACCTGGACACACACACACACACCACAAAGACCTTTTATTCAGAGACTGACCCCAATCTGTAGAAAGGTAATTACTCTGAAAAGCCCTGATCAAAAAATATAATAATAATAATAATGATAATCTCTTAGCTCTACAACTGACAATGCACCATACAGAGCACTCATCCAAACACATGAATTTAACATCTGGTCGTAAGTTAGACTATCAGTTTGTTTTCCCCCCAAAGGCATTCCCATCCAACATTTCAGATAACCCTTACCACATAAAAAATAAAATCATATATTTCCTTAGCTGTGTGTAGGAGTGGGAGATTTGCCATATGGGAGAGGGGGGTGGAACTTACTGGAAGCCCATCGAGAATCCTTGTGTGACCTCCCCAGCATTGGGGCCTGTAATGTGCATCCCCAGGATCTTCTGGTCTCCGCCCCGCTCACACACCACCTGCAGGGGAGAGAGGAGCACCGTGACTACCCCCGGCCTCCGGAGGTCTGGCGCCAGCCGGGCGCCTGGCCTGCTGGTAGACTGGGGGGATGGTTGTACCTTAATGTAGCACTGGCTGGCATCTTTCTCAGCCACGGTGAACTCCAGTGGCTTGTAGAAGGCATGGTACACCTGGTGCAAACACACACACACACACACACAGCATGAAATAGATAGACTCACACAGGCTCAGTCCACATCTAATTTCTATACAATCAGTACACAATGTGTACATACAACACATTTAGTACCAATGCAGTGGAGAAGCACCGATGTTAAACAAAAGTGTCTTATCATCCAGCATATTTCTAATATAGTACTAGATCACCAACTAGACACACATAGATGGTGTGTGTGTGTAATTGTGCATTTTTTTTATATTGAGCGAGCTGACACAAGTCTGCCCAGCCGCGCAGCTGGAGGATGCACCTCCACAGGTGTCTCCGATCCGTCATCACCTTGACAACACCTCAATCAGACCTCCCGATGGCCTGTCACTCACACACCGGCCACGCCCCCGTCCCCACAGGGTCCAACCCTGGCCTGGTGCAGGTGTGAGCACACACACACACACACACACACACAAACCTCGATGGAGTCCTTGCCATGCTTGCTCTCGGCCTCTTCCTCTGACAGACCCACACAGCCGTACTCCAGAGGGGTGAACACTGTGGTGGCAACCTGACAGACAGACGGAGAAACAGACAGGTAAACACACACACACAGACAGACAGACGGAGAAACAGACAGGTACACACACACACACACAGACAGACAGACAGACAGACGGAGGGACAGACAGGCACACACAGACAGACGGAGAGACAGACATGTACATAGACAGACAGGCGGAGAGACAGACAGGTACACAGACAGGTACACAGACAGGAGAGACAGACAGGTACACAGACAGACAGACGGAGAGACAGACAGGTACACAGACAGACAGACAGACGGAGAGACAGACAGGTACACAGACAGACAGACGGAGAGACAGACAGACGGATACAGACAGACGGACCCAAAGAAATGACAGGAAAAGAGTGAGACTAAATGAAACCCCAAACAACAGGTCATCAATCTGTCATTACGATTGTTTTATTTGTATTGAATTTGGAAAAATGGCCATTGTCTGCTGTCGCTACTGACGATCTAGGAGGCCCAGCCATCAACATCCCACAAACTGTAGCCTACACATCAGCCCGCAGCCCAGCACAAACATGTACACCCAAAGTGCCACTGATTTCACTTAGGTCACACAGACCCATGAAACAAAAGGTTAAAAAGCACGTCTGAACAATCTGTGGGGAGATGAAGGGAAATTCTACAGTGTGTGTGTAGGAGAGTATATGAGATAAAGAGAGAGAGTGTGTGTGTGTGTGTGTGTGTGTGAGAGAAAGTGTGTTAGTGTGTGTGCTGATGTGAGCACACGTGTTCGCATGTGTGTTGGAGAGAGAGTGTGTGTGTGTGTGAGGTGTGTGAGAGAGAGAGAGAGAGAGAGAGAGAGAGAGAGAGAGAGAGAGAGAGAGAGAGAGTGTGTGTGTGTGTGAGAGGATGACTCACGTTGTCGTAGTTCATGAGCTGAGCGGTCTGGCCGGCCAGTCTGCGAGCCAGTAGTCTTCCTGCCCTGATGGCGGTAGGGGTCAACTCAGGACGACCCTATGAGCAGAGAGCACTGTTAACACACACACGTCATCCATGACCACAAACACCTAAGTTAATAAGTAGGAGACTGACTATGTAACATAATAATGACCACACTACAAAACCACCAGAACTTACACTACTGAGGTAATTCTGTCTGTGTTAGTCACTTCTACACACACACACGCACACACACACACACATCCAGTCTAACCACAGAGGATATGGTTGAGCTGCAGGGCAGGTCTGAGAGTCTGTCTGAAGTCTTGATTACCACATACATCCTGCTTTCCTCAGGCAGTGTGTGCGTGTGTGTATGAGTGACTGGTATGCACAGTGTACCAGTGATACTGTAGTATGTGTGTGTGTGAAATGGGAACGTGTGTGTGTGTGTGTGTATGTTGTATGTACGAGCGCACGCTTCTGCCAGGCGGGATTTTCAGGTGTTGTGTTTACACATCCGCCCTGCCTGAGTCACCGTCGAACAGCCCCGGCCACAGGTGTGGCTGAATCAGATGTCCAGGCTTATCGACGGAGCTATCACGCTCGGTGCCCTCCTTTAAAAGCCCCCCCCCCCCCCCTCGCCTGGCAGTGACAGACTGACAGGCAGAGAGGCCTTCAAAGGCCCCCACGCTCATCTGAGTGTGAGTCAGAGGGCCGGGTAGGCGAGGAGCACTCCAGCTGGCCACGTCAGGGAGACAGCTGATCTTTAATACAGCAGCTAGAACTGCTCCGTGCATCTCTGCCAGCCTAACAGACACAGACAGGCAGGCACAGACAGGCAGGCAGAGACAGACAGACAGAGAGACAGACAAACCACTTGGCAGCCTTATCCAGGCTACCGTGTGACGGAATATCAGTTGAAGAAACAAACAACAAAAACGCCTATCCCGCAGTGCGGTCGAGGCGTTTCCTGGCGTCTCCGGGGGTCCTGTGCACCCACCTGGCAGATGTCGCCCACGGCGTAGAGGCCGGGCACGGACGTGGCCTCGTCGGCGGCCACCAGGATCTTCCCCGTGTCCTGGTTGAGGCGCACGCCCAGCCCCTCCAGACCCAGCGCCCTGGTCTCCGGAGCCCTGCCTGCAGCCAGAGAGGAGAAAACACCCAGGGTCACTATATTACATTACACCCTGAGGAGAGAGACAGAGATGGAGGGTGGTGGTGGTGGTGGTGGTGGTGGTGGGGGGGGGGGGGTCTGGTCAGTGTTCTTGACACATACCGTTCGGCTGGCACGCAACCAGGTTTTTTAAAAGGCACGTTCTGTTACCGTCCCACAAAGAAAGAGAGAGGGGGAGAGAGAGAGAGAGAGAGAGAGAGAGAGGGGGAGAGAGAGAGAGAGGAGCTTATCCAGCAATTAGAAAAGAAAACATCTGTTCAGCTGGGGGAGAGAAGTAGAGGGAGAGAGGGAGGCAGGGAGGGAGAGAGAGGGAGAGAGGGAAACAGGGAGGCAGGGAGAGAGGGAGGGGGTGGAGGTTTGTCTTTAGGAGGAGTGAATAATAAGGCAGGCAGGGATAAGCATCCCATCAACCACCTGGGGCCCCGAGATGTCACTTCTGCCACTTCCTGCTCCGCAGACGACGGATGCTGTCGACACCCGCCCCTCTCCCCTCCCTCGTCTTCATAGTGATAAGGAGTGCCTTCTGCTGCCTTGGCAACCCATCTACTCCTCCACCACTCCTCCTTCCACCCTCCGCTCCTCCTCTCCTCAACCTCCTTCCACTCCTCTCCACCACCCTCCTGCGCTCCTCCCCTCCTCCCCCCGGCTCAGCTCTCCCTGCCTGGGTAACATAATAAACACTGCTGCCTCCTCTCCACAGGACCCAGAGGGATCCACGTAGATGCTATCATACAACAAGAATAACAACCCCCCCCCCCCCCCTCCCCCACACACACACCATCCCCACCCCTCCAAGACCCCTTTCCTGGCTGGAGCCAGGGAACAACTTCCTCTGTTTCCCCCCCCCCCCCCCCCCCCCACCCCCCCCCCCCCACCCCCACCACACACACTACAGCCAGACCTGGAGGGCCGGTGGACCTGCCCATTACTGCATCATGGGTGGTAGGGAGCGGGAAGAAGGGGGGGGGGGGGGGGGAGAGAGAAAGAACGACAGAGAGAGAACCAAAGAGCGAGAGAGAGATGGGTGAGAGACAATAGAGTAGAGGATGGGGCAAGAAAGCGGGAGAGGGCGCGGAGCAGAAAGAGAGGTCGAGGAAAAACGAGGTGAGAATACGAGAGGCTGAACGAGGGGGAGAAAGCAAGAGGGAGTCACAGAGAAAGAGGGAACCGTCGTAAGGAGAGGCTCAGAGAGGAGGGGGGGGGGGGGGATAGGGAGGTCAAACGAGAGGGAGAGGTAGATTACCAGAGCTCCCCCCTGAGAGCTGCTCTGGCAGGGCACACGCTCGCTCATACAGGCCCCACTGTTCTGGAGGGCAGGCCTCGGGCCTCTCTCCCCTCTCAGACGGCCCTCCCAGATACCATCTGACCCGCTCTCCTCTGGATATGCACGAGGCAACGTCACCCTGTCCCAAACCACAGCGAAGGAAATGTTTTTCCAAAAGCGAGAATGAACTCCTTCCATCGGCGACCTCTGATGTCGCTGACCCCTGACCCTCCTATCCCACAACAACACAGCTCTGTTGTAGCAACCAGAACCGACACAGATCTCTCTCTCCCTTCCTTCTGCTTCTCTCTCCTTAGCCTCGCTCCTGGCTGACGTCTCTCTCTCTCCATCACTATTTCCCTCTCTCCCGGCCCTTTTTCTTTCGCTGCCTTTCTCTGTCTTTCCCACCTCCATCTGGCTAACGCTCTCTCTCTCTCTCTCTCCCGTGTACAGTCTACAGCAGTGTCGCCCAGCCTTTTCCTGCCCTCTTTCTGCCTCTGGGCTGGGGGGCTGGGCTATTAGACTGGGCTATGGGACCGGGGGGCTGGGCTGGGGATCTGGGGGAGTGCCAGGGTGCCCATTGTGTGTTGAGGACACAACAACAGAGGGCAGCTGATAAGAGGTCTGGTCGAGGCTGGAGTCGCACACAGTGCTGTGGCCCTGATAGGCCGCTTCACAAAGCTCGCCGTGGCGTGAGGAGGAAGTGTCCTGGCCAGCCGGCCAATTAGCCACAACATGCACTCTGGCACGACTTGAAATGAGACGGGTGGCCCTTATCAGATCGATCCCAAATGAGCAAAGACAAAAGGCTGTAAGGTGGTGAGCGGAGTGTTTTGGAAATAGATTATTATTATTTTCAGTTCCCCCGAAAATGGCTTGTCATTCAGGGCTTGTTCCATTTCCTGTCTGAAGGGGAAGATGACTTAATGAGGTTCTTTATTCTGGCTCTGCGGAAGTGACTGTGCGTGAGGGAAAGAGAGGGAGGGGGGGGGGAGGGAAGAAAGAGAGAGAGGGAAATAGAGATGGAGAGGGAAAAGAGAGAGAGAGATAGAGAGAAAGGACAAGTGAGGGAGTGGGGGCCAGAGAGAGGGAGGGTGAGCGAGAGTGAGAGAAAGCCGGGAAACATCCAGAAAAACTTGGTGCCATATCCCTGCACCTGAGTGCACCCCCCCTTTTACCCCAAACCTCACTGGACAGAGAGAGGACTACAAGGTCCACCAGAAGAGGAAATGTGTTGTTTCCTGGTTTGTCCTTGAGCCACCTGGCCTGGGGGGGCAGGAAGGGCCATAGGAAGGGTGGAGGGGGGCCAGGCAGGGCAAGGATGTACAGTACTAGGTCGCTGATGGCCAGCTAGCGGCCTCACAGACGCCCCTGGCCTTTTACATCTCCTCCGAGGCCAGGGGGCAGGGCCGACCTCTAGTGTAAGGTCACGGAGCAGGAAATGGTCGTCTACACCACAGAGCACTCACAGATGTTCCACTTCAAAAGGAAAACCCCTTCAGTCAAGACTCTAACCTGTAGGACTGTCACACACGTTACCACGGAGAGGACTAATATAATCGAACATCCTGCTAACATGCTCTACTGCTATTAATATCCTCAATTATTACTGAGAATGTTTACTTGCAGAGTAACAAAATACTAAAACTTCCTATGTTGAGTTAAACGTCTATGGTTAATATTCCCGCACGGCTAAAATATCGTCTAATCAATCTTGGTCTTGGTTCTGACAAATCCAACAAAGAGACCAGGCTAATTGCGGGGTGTCGTTGCTCTTTAACATGTAAGTTGCAGAGTGATAAACTACCCAGGGGCCACACTGGTGCCCAGGAGCTTAAAAGTGCGAGATGTGCAAATAACCCTCGCCGCCGGTCGCACGCTATGACACGCTAGGACGCCACCGGCACAGCTGCCACGACGACAAGGCGTGGACGCGACGAGGGACGAGCGACGACCTCCCCCCAGAGGTCAGGGCCACCCGGGTCCTTGTCACACGCACAGCCGCACGAGGGGGCACAGATGGGGGCACGCGCACCAGGGCTGGCAGTACCCAGACACGCGGCTGTGGGGAGCCCGGAGAGGCGTGGAGAGACCGGCTTTAAGGAAGCGAATCCCTGGGAGACGTGAGCGATGAGAGAGCGGGAGGATGTTCCCTCCATTGTTGCTGGAATGATAGATATATCATAACAGTGGAATAGAGAAGAGAGGGATGGCCAAGAGGAGGTATAGTGGGAGTGGAGGGGGAGGGGAGTGATGGGACAGGCAAGGCCAGGGAATGGCAGACAGGGATGGGGGTGACAGATGGGCAGGGCTGGCTGGTTTCCGCAGGGCTGGCACGGAGGGGGCAGGAAAGGCCCAGGGCGGGAGAACAAAGGGGGGAATGTGGCGACCCTGTGCCTGGGCACATCCTGCCCTTGGCTGGGGGGAGAGAGAGAGTGATTAACGTCTCCCCTGGTGGTTCCATCCCTCACACTTTATTACCTTGTTTATGGGCTTGATACCTAGGTGATCTGCTGACTCGGCACTCTGGGGTGGACCACAATGAAACTCTGGGCTGGGAGGAAAGCCTGGTTCAACTAATATCTGCTAATACCGGGTCACATCGGGCCCAAGAACTCTTTTTAAAATGAAGGAAATCATACTGAATCAACAGAAAATGGACTTTAGTTTTGTTGAGGTCGAACCACCCATGATGGTGTTCGAATTCTCAGACACAGACGTGCATTCCCACACACTCTCTTTTCTCCCCAGACACCACACACACACTACACACACCTACGGCCCACAGAACAGACTGGAAGGTGTCCACCTGGTCCTGGCCTGTCCCTGTGTCGGTCCAGGTCACCTGCAGCTCTCCCGAGCCCAGCCGCTCCACCCTCCTGGGGACAGACCTCCAGCAGAACGTGGTGCCGTGGTCCCGCATGTGGTCCGTCACCAGGCCCGCCATTTGCTGCCACACACAAGAGGATACACGGTCTGATGTCTGATTTCGAAACACCACAGCCTTGAGGCTAGCTGTGACACAGGCACAGGCATGAAGAAGCCAGGTTGGCAGGTTGAGACTGGTTCAGGCTGTCAGCCTGGACAGAGAGTAATAGAGGGAGGGGAGAGACAGAGAGAGGGAGGGAGGGAGGGAAAGAGACAGTGAGGGAGAGAGAGCTAGAGAGAGAGAGAGAGAGAGAGAGTAGGAGTCTGGCTGTAGAGTAGAAGCAAGGCTGTTCAGAGTGTAAACTAACCAGCCCTGCCTCAGCGTACCTGGGGAGACCCATACCAGCATGCCTGCCAGGCACCTGTCAGCCCCCACCCCGGGCCCTGACCTCGGGGCCCAGGCTCGCTGGGAAATGCACTACTCATATTATTCCTAAGAATGTGGCCGTGGCGGCGCAGTTACCTGATCGAACCCCCGGAGGGCGATGCTGCGGACCAGGACGGTGGTGTCCAGTCCCAGGCCTGTCAGAAACCCTGCGCACTCCAGAGCCACATCTTCACAACAGGAGGTAAAGGAAAACCCAGGCCTTCACACCACAACACATTTCTAACAAATACGTCCTTCACAGACAATAAAAATTAAAAGTCTAAAAAGGGGGACTCACAGGGGTATAACTTTACAAGGCACCACGGTAGTGATTGGACTCAGTCACAAGGTGATTCGATTCAAATGAACTGACTTGGTAATCAATTGATTCATAAACAACGCAATACATGTAAAGGGGTTATTACAGAGTTTGAGTCACCGAACTAGTGATTCGTTCACAAGCCGAGGTCCTATGACAGGCGGGTGAAAGGATACAACTGGCACCAACTACAAGTCTGGAAACAGAAAAAGAGATACGGCATTATTCATTATTGGCTTCCTTTAAGATATGTCTTACATACATTTCTTAGCTTTAACAATATGCATGACTTATTAGCCTATAGCAATTCATCCCAGACAGAGGCCACAATTAACCCTGAACATGGGAAGTAAAGCGAGTGATGAAAATGTGTGTGTGTGTGTGGTCGAGGTGAATCACACCTCTAATCCCAGCCTTGACATCCATGACGGCGAGGAGAGCTAACGGCTAGCATTTAGGCTAATCCCTGTGGATAGGGCGTACCATGTTCAGGGCTCAGTCCATACATCGCCCTGCTGAGTGATGCCCTACCCCCACAGGGAGGGCCCCCCTCACCCCCCTGAAGGCTCCCACAGCCAGGGCCTGACAGCCCTGTAAGCCCCCTCCCCACCACTCCTCCTTAACCCACCCCCTCAGGCCAGCGTGAAGCACTAACAGAGGGCCCTCTGCTCCCCGTGTCCACCTAACAGACAGCTGCACTTAGTGGCCATCGTGAGGTGGCTTTCGGAGGGATTAGGGATGGGAGCTTCCCGATTCCTCTCCTTCCTCTGGGTCCTCGCGCCTGGGCTATACATTTCAGTCGGTTGCCTTTCTCTGTTCTCTCTCACGGCCCAGAGTGCAGTGGGGGAGCATGGGGAATGTCTCCAGCCTTCACTGGTGGAAAGTACCATTTTCCGTCCTCATTGGCCCCCACTGTCTTCACAGAGACAGAGACAAGGTAATAATGTATTCTGAAGCCGCAGGCGGGATTTGAACCTGCGCTCAAACGCTCTCATGAGTTACACCCATCCCATCCCCATACCACTGTACCATGTCAAAGAATGACACGGGAGAGTCCTTGTTGAGTCAGACCATGGCAGTACTTATGAAAAGGACTGGATACTTCTAGGGGAGTGGACACACTGATTACATATCAGTCCTGAACTCCTGCCTGAGCTTGGTAGGCTGCAGAAACAGGCTTTGGTACTGTTTTATCTTCGAGGGACCTTGAGCAGTCATGTCAGCCCGTGTAGACCAGCGATAGAGGATGTGTGAACCAGGTACCTCCTTCGTGTCTGTCTGGGAGTCAAAGCCCATGGCAACATAAAGAGGGCACCTCAGAAGGGAGAGCATCATGGACAGAATGCTTGACCCAGCTCCGACCGGAGGCTTGGAGTCCTTAAATGACATGTTGTTGTTGTCTGGCCGTCTGCGTGGCAACACATCCTCCACTATCTCCTACACGCGCGGTCGTTCTTCGGCGCTGGCACGCGCTCACTCCGTGAGCCGTCTCGTTGCCGTGGTGATGGCAGCCTCGGTCTTGCCCGTGGCCCCCGGGTGTGTGTGTGTGACTGTGTGAGTGTGTAACTCAGGTGTGTGTGTGTAACTCAGGTGTGTGTGTGTGAGTGTGTAACTCAGGTGTGTGTGTGTAACTCAGGTGTGTGTGTGTGAGTGTGTAACTCAGGTGTGTGTGTCTGTGTGTGTGTGTGTGTGTAACTCAGGTGTGTGTGTGTGTAACTCAGGTGTGTGCAGGCTCCTGGCCCCTGCTAGACACACGTTTCTCACCTGGGGTCGTCGTCGACAACCTCCGCCTGTCAGCCTCCACAGCACCTCACACACACACACACACACACACACACACACACACACACACACACACCTGCAGTGCTGACAGCTCCCCGGCACAACAACAACGCCAAACAGAAGCACCCTGCCAGGGATCCACTGAGGAGGAGGAGAGCTAGCTGCTGGCTAACACCAGCGCTAATGACATCCTCTGCCAGCCTCGGGGCAGGAAGAGAGGCACACTTCCAGCACCTCTCACATGAAAGGGCTTCCTAGACTCAAGTGCTCCTTGAGTGGATAATTCAGAGTTCCCTGCAAAGCATTTTGGGTGCATTCTGGTGCGTGTGTAGGTGACTGTTTCAGAACGCCCTGTCACAAAGGAATCTGCAGAGGGCTCGACATGGGACGGCGAATGAATGCATATCGCCACCAAGTGGTGAAAAGACCAAAGAGCAGCTTTACGCAAGTGAGTTAGGTTTAGTGACAATTTGTGAAAGGTATATCAAATGTTGTGTGCGGTGTGTGTGTGTGTGCGTATGTGTGTGATGTGCACGTGAGTGTAAGGTGTGTCTGTGTGGTGTGTAGGTGTGTGTGTGTATGTAAGAGCGGGCTTCTCACGTCTTTCCAGGGGACTCGTTCAGCCAGAAGATATCGTCGCTGGTCATGCCATGCTCGACTGCCCCAGGGACCTGAAACAGTTCATATCATCATCATCATTGAATCTAAAGGGGGTGCTAAAGGTCAGCTCTGCTGGGCTTTAGCAGAGAGGGTCGTTGGCTGTGTGAAGCCGTTATCAGCAGTGAGCCAGAGCCTGTGCTGTACTACAGGGAGGCTGGAGAGACGGCAGCCTGGGAGGATCAGCCAGGCGTCCTCTCCCACTGAGCTGTCTACCCTGCAAGGCCACTACACAGACAGGAGCCAGGGCAGGGAGGGAGGGCAGGGAGGGAGGGAGGGAGGGAGGGAGGGAGGGAGGGAGGGAGGGAGGGAGGGAGGGAGGGAGGGAGGGAGGGAGGGAGGGAGGGAGGGAGGGAGGGAGGGAAGGAGGGCGGGGGTGTAGGGTGTAGGGAGGAAGAGAGACAGAAAGAGGGAGGGAAAAAAGAGAAAGAAGAAGGAAGAGGGAGGGAGGGAGGAAGACAGAAGGTGAAAAGAGAAAGAGGGAGGCAGCGTGGAGGCCAACACACTCACATGTGTGGGGTACTTTGGCCTTCCGCCAGTTGCAATCACAATGTTCCTAGCGGTGAGGATCGTCTGTGAGACGGTGGAGTGGGAGGGGATCCCAGCGGGTTCATCCAGGACACAAGGCCAAGACACAGAAGCATTAGTGTCAACGTTCATGTCCATTCAAAACACAGGAAGGACACAAAGACAGTTGTTTTGCCGTTGCTAATGTGGCTTACCTCCTTTCCCGCTCTGGTCAACCCGCTGACGGTATGATCGTCCACCAAGCGCCCCTTAAGGTTCAGATACTTCACTTTCCTGCGGGGCACAGACAACACGTCTGAGTCGCTGCCGCGACGCTGTCAGGACCCCCTTCCTCATCTCCTGGCCGCACCGGGGTTCGAACTCGGGTACTCCTGCCCCTCGCACGCAACAACCGCCTTAAACAGTGCTTCAGTCAGCTACACTACCCAAGAGCTAGCTTTGCTATGGCGCGGCAGGGCAGTATTTATGCTGTGGGGTGAGTTGAACGAATTCAACTCAGTTCAACTTTCAAGATCTTTACTCAAAGGCAGATTTTTGGCCGAGGGCAGTAAAGAAGTACAAGGCAGGCCCATTGGAGCGCTGAAGGGTTGTCAAGTGCTGGATTTAGATGTGAGCAATCCTATTGCACAACCAGCACATCTGTTAAGGGAGTGCGGGCACACACGCACAGGTCAACACCTGTTTGTCCTCAGGGAATTCATTCAGCATGCTATCCTCGATTTTTTTATACCTCACTTGACAATTGATTTTGTCTTCAACTGGCCCTTTACGACATCCACTTAGTTATGATAGACAAAAGAGTCACTTACTTGTCTTGTAGCTGGACACGGTGGCCCCAGTTAAGAGACCTGATATAGTTCTGCACAGCCTCTGCCATGGTAGACCTAGTAAAACAGACACACACACACACATACAAGTTTGTAGGCTATTGCTATTCTTGTGAGGACTCAATTCTCAAGAGATCATGAAATAAAGCACTTCTAAAAGTACTGTCCTGTAGTATTATTCAATGAACTAGACTAGTCTACTTCAGACACCCAGATGCTAAATCACCTTGAAAAGAGTTTTTCAAGCAGGACTACTGAGAACCACTAGATGGTATCGTTCAGTCAAAACACTTAAGCTCACAAGCTCAAAATCAGTCGACAACATTTTCCTTGTGTCCTCATCTTGAGTCTTACCAGTCATGTGAAACAGGGCCTGGGATTTGCCAGCCGTACTTCTTGGCGTCCTCTACAGCCGACCCCAACAAAGCTGTTTGATGCATGAGCTTCTTGGGAATGCAGCCCACATTGACACACGTACCACCAAGGCCCCACTTACTGCCTGGATCGGATACATTAACACATACCACCTTTTGAGTACATCAGTTTAAACGCTTATACATTGTATTGTTTTAATCAAATAGTTTGTTTTTTAGTCCTCTGTTATACAGGTAAGTTGGCTTTAGAGAGATCTCCTACCTTTAACAGATGGCTCCACATAGTCCAAAACAGCAACTTTTTGTCCCAACTGAGCAGCTGTAAAGATATGAATAAGGTACCAGTGCCAATTGGTTAGTTATACATCCATAAACTAAACAAGGCTACGTATGCAGAAGGTTCACCTCTACAAGCAACTGCCCAATATAACAAGTCGAGGGAACTTCAGACTAAAGCCATTACTGTTGAGGCTTGCTAAAGGTTAAAAACTCACCTTCCTTGGAGCACGCTAGACCCCCAGACCCACCGCCAATAACAACGAGGTCATAGTCAAATTTCCCTAGGTGAAGAAACACACATACCGTAAGCCGTAAAAAGCAGACCTAGCAATTACGTTTTCCGTTAAACAAAAAGTACGATTAGATTTGAGCTTTTTTGGTCTATATCAATGCACGAGCTAGCTAGACAACGCAAGGGTTCCAACACATAAAGCAACTGTTCTCCAGTTCAAGTCTCTCCTTCAGCAGGTAGTAGTAGCGAAACACTATCAGGATGACAGCTGCGCCAAGGCCAGTAATGTCACAGCTTGGACCGTAATTCATATATTTCATGCTATGTGGGTCTTGTGTGTGCCTGCAATGATCAGATAAGTAGCACGATACCTGTTAAGTTTCTTGTTATAATTTGAAAGTAAGTATTGCGTTTCCATCGGTGCCTGCCCCTACAGAAGGCTGCCATGTTGTTATTACGAAAGGACCTTGACTGAGTTCTTACGTGTCCTGCGATGTGCCTGATAAAAAAAGAAGTATTTTTGGTATTGGGAATATGCTACCCTTATTATTTTCTAATGTAATCAATATTTAAACGGTATGATGTTGACTTTTTATTGCCAATAGAAACACATTTGCACTAACATCATTTTCTGGATGAGATACTGATGCAACACTGTCAAACTTTGAAGTATGATTGAACTTCAAACTGATGTGAATGGACAGCGACACATTTGATAAATTGCTCAATATTACGGTTTGACGTAGGGGTGGGCGGATCGATCTAACGTATTGATAGTATCGATACCAACGTTGGTTTCAGTAGGCTATCGATCGATACTCGCGTGATGAGATCGATACTTAAGTTTCAATTTCTCTTCTCTACATTCAGTACAACTCCCTTAATGGTTGTACAAACACCGCTGCTCTCACTTCGCTTAAGCTCACTTTGCTCCTACCCCAACTCCCCTGCTATGATGTGAGTTGTTGCTGATGTCGTGACAAGGCACTGTCCCCGCCAGGATTTGCATCCCCTGGCCGCGGGAGCGCGCGTGCACTCAGAGAAGCACTTCGAATTCACCTCTTAAATGGAACAAATAGCGACGTGGAAGATTCAACAGGGTTTTCCATAGTAACAAGGGACTCATTTATCTACATTATACGTTTATTTGTGGAGATGTCGGCTCTTTTCTAGCAAAAGTTACAGAGGGGAATCAGGGAATATACATTATATCAGTCCGTTTTTTCACCTGATATAATGTGTACCCCCTCCCCTAACATGCAACGGGTCTGTCCTGCCATCATTTTCTGTTCTCTTTTGGTCACAATGAACAACCTGAGATAATATGGAGATGTCTGCTCTTTCCTAGCAAAGGTTACAGAGGGGATACACATTATATCAGGTGAAAAAACGGACTGATATAATGTATATTCCCTGATTCCCCTCTGTAACCTTTGCTAGAAAAGAGCCGACATCTCCACAAATAAACGTATAATGTAGATAAATGAGTCCCTTGTTTACCCCTGTTGAGTCTTCCACGTCGCTATTTGTTCCATTTAAGAGGTGAATTCGAAGTGCAGCAGTTAAACTCTGCTTCTCTGAGTGCACGCGTGCTCCCGGCCAGGGGATGCAAATCCTGGTGGGGATAAGTGTCTTGGCACAACACCCGTGTGCACGTGCAGTAACATGACCCAGCAGCACACTATACTAACGGTATTTATGACACAATTCTTTGTCCTGTGTTTTATTATGATCATAATCATGATCAACTAATCACAAAATCATGCAATGATCATGAACATTCAAATTAGCATATTGATGATGCATTCACTTCATAAATTATGAGGCATTGCTTTCCCCGACATGAAAGTAGATAAGCTGCTTTTCTAATTAAATAGTATCGGTGTTGGTATTGGTAATACTGGCCCTGTATTAACTTGGTATCGGATCTATACCAAATGTTGCAGTATAGCACATCCCTAGTCTGACGCCCTGTTTAATGACACGGATTGATATAGATCGATCATCAATTGGAGTTTTGGAGTCTTCTCTATTCGATTGCCAGTCTAAGCCATAATACAACACAATTTTAGAAACAGAATTGATTTGCAGAAATGTGTACTGCAAATGCTCTAACACTGAGCTCTTCTCACAAGTCACAACATTCATTACAAAATCTTTCTTTTGAAAGCTTTCCCAACTATTGAAATTGTGTGAGTGTATCTACCACATCAGTGTCTTGGGATCCTTTGATCTAGCCCATTATGTTATGAGGTGGATAATTTCCTGATCCCTTATTACAGTCAGTGTTGAAATTTGTGGACTACTAATCTAGTCTTATTCCTAACATAAACAAAAAGACAGACAATAACATATTTCCAGGCATGATTTATTGAAAACACACCAAATGTACACTCTACAAATCAGTATTTTTCTGTTATTTTCACACGCGTAATACTTGCCTCTGGGCATTAGTAAAATTAACATAATACATTCTGTCACTGTGGCATCGCTTCTGCGCTACGAAAGCATTAACAACTTACTTTGCTAGGAATTCAAACCATTTTGAGTGTCTCTATCTTTTAAAGTTTATAATACAATGTAATACAAGGCATAACCCCACCAACAGTCTAGACTACACTGAGGACAGAGTGAGTGGATGTTTGACGGTGGGTCATGAGAGGAAAAGGAAGGACACCGTAAAGGGAAGGGTAGGAACCTTTTCGTGGAGGACAATGTCAAGAATGGTAAAATGGACTGCATTTATATAGCACTTTTCTACCTTAGCGGCACTCAAAGCGCTTTACAATGTTTGCCTCTCATTCACCCATTCATACTCGCACACCGACGGCAGCGAGCTACCATGCAAGGCGCCGGCCTGCTCATCGGGAGCAACTTGGGGTTCATAGTTTTGCTCAAGGATACTTCAGCACATGACCTAGGAGGAGTCGGGGATCGAACCGCCAACCTTGCGATTAACAGACAACCCTCTCTACCCCCTGAGCCACAGCCGCCCCAAAAGAAAGAAGGGATGTAGAGGAGATAGGATGGAGAGGAGACGAGAGACAACAGGAGGGATACCGTTATATAAAACACACTTTGTTATTTATTCTACCATGGAAAAGGTTAAGGCACATGATAGTTACAAACACATTTGCTACTGAGTATTACAGTTACTTTATTTTGAAGGTCTTGAACCAGTGATATCTACACGGGTACGTCTTGCTTCCGTTTTCCGTCCATCTTTTCATGTGGCTTTTCACAGAACAATTAGACATGTTGTTTTGTAAATGTACAAGAAGGAGTACATCCATAAAACAAGCCCCCTTCACTCAGCTCTTGCTCTTTTACAAAGATTCAACACCAGGTCCTTTGGTTGTGATACTGCAAATTGCAGCCAGGAACAGACAGTCTTATGCACATGTATGGTTCTTTGTTGCAAGGGTTAAATTGGCCAATGAAAGCACACACTTCAGAGGACAATTACAGGACGGAATGCTGGGGCCTATAACAATATTATTCTCTGAAAATCAAAGTTCATACATGTAGGTTTATTCTTTATTTCAAATCACAATTTGTAAACACTGTGTAAAATATGCAAGCTTTATAAAGTCACGTCACGAAGAAAATCAGACTTTAACGCAGGCACATGCCATTTCGCCTACTGGAGCTGATGTATGAGTGAAGCTGTCAGGGAGGCCCCCTTCCTTTCCCCCGTCAGACCCTTATAGGGGTGGAGGAAATGGGTGGGGTGGGAGTATTGGGTGGGGGTTGGGGGTTGGGGGGGAGAGCATAGGGGGTCGGGGGGGGGGGCTGTCCACTTGGACCTAGACCTTTAAAACTACAAACACATCTTTTAAACTTGGGTGAAGTTAAGTTTCCCTCTCCTAGTCCCTTTTCAGACAGTGGCAACTACACAGTGTCAGTTTACTGCCTCTCAACTGTCACTATATGAGCATTTGAATTCAAGAATCAAACTTATATTGTATTGTTTGAACTGTACAAATTTAGCCTTGAACCGTAAATAAGTAAACTGTCTCTTTGCTCTCTCTGTAAATGTGAATGAACTCAATATCCAATTACACCACAAAAATAAACTGGCACTTCGAAAGAACAAGGATATAAACATCTGTACATCTTTTTCATGCTCGCTTCAAATATTTCTGAAAGATGCATTAGCAAAAGCAAAGCACATTTTAGGCTGTCAGCAACAGCACGCATCTGCGGTGGAAAGGAAGGGAATCGTAACACTGCCTTCAATCTGCTGTTGATCCCTGTCGTTTGCATCCCTCCTTCCGTTCATTTGTGACCTTTTGTTGATTTGAACCCATCCTGTGTTCTCTCTCTCTCTCTCTCTCTCTCTCTCTCTCTCTCTCTCTCTCTCTCTCTCTCTCTCTCTCTCTCTCTCTCTCTATCTGTCTCTCTGTCTCTCTCCCTCTCTAATCTCATATAACACCAGATCATCGGTTCAATGTGTATTTATCATCTTTAGAAAGAAAGCTGAAGATATTTTTTTAACTCTTGACAGTACAAAATATAAATAGGTGATCATCAGCATGACTCTACAGATTTGATACACACTTCAGTTATGTGGTTATTTCTGTTTACAAAGACCGCAATTTTTTTTTATCAAACGAATGTGCTTTGCAAACAACCCGTTATGAATACACAACTAGTTTGTACATTGTATTTCTTTTTTTCTTATTTTTTTCCTCTTTATGAACCTAATATACATTTGTATAAAACCAACAAAAATATAAAATGCTTTTTATCTAGCCTTTACCACGTAACCCATTGACTTTCTCTAAGAGCATCATTTATAAACAACATGTCTTATATCCTTTTGACCTTTAATACATATCCATGAAAAACAGCAACCAACAGGAACACTCACATATCTTCATCAAACAGGATCCACCTTGGAATATCTACTCGGTTAATATCTCTTCTTAATGGTTTTCTTTTCTTTGTTCAACCTTGCTTGGAAATGTGTTGTGACCAACCACACTGTAACCACATGACCAGTACTCTCTGTACCTCTCCTGACCTCAGACACAACTTGCACGTGTCATGCTTCAGTCGCTTGGCGTATTGAAGTGGATAGCACCCAACGAGAAACCGATACTTTGAACAAACACAACTTCAGTGCACTTTATGAAACACAGTGAAACATTGTATTCAAAATAGGTTCATGAGAGCAACCGTGTGTTAACAGATTTGCCCACTCTGACGGTTCAAATCTCTCTTTTTTTCCTGTCTTTCTCGCTCCAGTCTCCTTGTTCTTTCCCATTTCCTACACTCAAACCAAACCAACCTTCAGAAACCTTTCACCACACCAGTCCACACTCCTTCAACCCCGGTAGAAAAGAAAAAAACGATGAAAAATGATGTCGTCAACCGAAACAGAATCTCAACACGCCCAATAACAACCCAACAAACAAAAAAGAACATTGAAAAACCATCTAAGCGCATTTGGGAAAAATAAAGTTAAAATGAAATTAATTTAGTCTGTTACCCTCCCCCCATCTTCTTTCCAAAGACACATCCTTTCCCTCTCTCCATCACCTTCTGTTCTCCAGCTTAACGCACACACAGTTTCTTCCGGAACTATCTCCATTGCTTCACACCCCAGAGCTCTACGAGAGTCCATGTTGTCAGGTTACACATTATGTCCTGTGGGAATGTAGATATGATAAGTAGTACTTGAAGTAGTCCCCTTTTGTTTGTTTTTTGTTGTTTTTTGTTGTGCGAATGTCACTTTTCTTTTCATCATTTTCTTTTAGCTGAAAAGCAAGAAACGTCGGCCTGCTGGATGGTTGTGTATTTCGTTTAGCTTGTTTTTCTCTCTGCTCTTTACAAAGTCTGCTGACGAGCCGACATGTGTGATGGCAGTGGTGAGATCCTGGTCTGGGTGAGATGTCGGGACGCTGTTGGGATTAATCCTGGAACACAGTTGGGACCTTCGTTAGTAGAACTGGGACAAACGGCACACTTGCGCGATGGCGTCGCACATGGAGCTTAACATAAAGCTTTAGGATTTACGCTCCGTGACCACACAGGAACAATGCGATGATTGTACAAATACACAAACAAATGATGTATTGTCACGTGCGGTACAGTTGATTTGTCAGATGTGAGATGGAAGGTTATGAGGCTTTGATGAGCTAGTTTGTATGATAGTGGGAATGACGGCTGCAGATCGCCAGCTTGGTTAGCACAGTCAAATGAGTTACATTTCAATACCTTGATCAATAATTATTCTATAGTACTCACCTTATGTGCCACCTGATCAGGTTAAGATAAGTCAAAAATGACAGATGCACCATTTTAATGTACAGCCGCCCCCTTTTCGTTAAGCACCAAATGATCACAGTTTTGTGAGTGCAGGGCGAGGCCCCGCACGTCCCAAAGCCTACTGAGGGACCACGACTCGTGCGACTCGATCAGAGATGTCACGAGGATGAGGCGAAGATGATCACGTGACACAGATGGGAGCCGGTGGCCCCGGGCAGACCTGACAGAGCTGGAGGTGGACGATCACAGTGTGTGCTGACAGACTCGCGAGCCACGGGAGGGGATGAGTGGAGAGAAAAGGGGGAAGGAGAGATGGAAAGCTAAAGAGAAACGAGAGCGCGGGGAGGCTAACCCAGAGTAGCTAGCTTAGAGGTGTGCGTGCGTGCGTGCGTGTGCGGCCTGGCGTGTGCGTGTGTGCGGCCTGGCGTGTGCGTGTGTGCGGCCTGGCGTGTGCGTGTGTTCTCCCAGACATACATTATTTATCGGGTTGAGATTTGCTCTGCTTCGTCCCAGGGAACAGAGTGTGTGGTGAATACAGAGCAGACCAAGATAGGGAACACACTGTGATCTCTATTCCTTTTCATTAAGCCTGCATCTGTGTGTGTGTGTGTGCGGGGTCCGGACGTGCGTGTGTTTGAATATGAACCCCCCGTTCCCCCATCTCAAGTGCTTTGACGTCCACTCCCCTTTCATCATTTACAACAATTTGGCGTAAAGAGCGCCGGGGGAGTCTGGGCAGACTGCCGGCGCATTCCTATTAAACGAGAGCTTGCGGAGAAGCAGCCCTGCTATGTCCTGATGTCCTCTCGTTCTGTCGCAAGTTAAGTACTCCGGGGCGGCGGGAGGAGCCAGGGGTACGCACAGGAGCAACACGGGTGAGGAATAAACAAGACATGAGTGCGGAACAGTACAAACAAACGGAGGACTGTGATGGGGAGGGGTGGGGGGGAGGAGTGGGGGGGGGGGGAGGAGTGGGGGGGAGGGGGAGGGGAGGAGTGGGGGGGAGGGGGGACAACAGAAACACAAACCAAAACATTCCAGACCTACCATGCATGCATTTAGACCCAGGAGTCAACAGGCTGGGGTTTAACATCGTCCACCAGACTGACCGTAGGTCTGTTACTCCTTATATAGTGTGTCCTATTTGTGTCATTCTGCAGCAACGGGAGGAGGGAAGGGGTTAAAGGGCAAAACAACGAGGTCAATATAGTTGTCACACAGAGCCGAGGCAATAAAAGATTAAAAGAAGAGTGTTAGTTGTTCGTAGGTCATAAAAGAGTCATGTCGAGTAGAATAAAAACAGCAAACAATACATGCAAAGAAAAGGGGAGGGGGACAAAAGCAGTTTTCAACAGCCAGTTGCACTCTGGGTAGAAGGTCCTGTTTCAGGGGTCTTTTCGGAAATGGGGAAGCTGGTTGCTTACTGAGGATTACATCGAAACAGACAGAGGAGAGATGTGTGACCTCCTGGGAAATTGACTGTCACTTGTCCGAGCTGGATTGTGCGAGTTCTGAGTTAAGGGACTGTGTCCAAGCCGTGACTTCAGGCACCGATTACATCTGAGCTCTAATGAACACCATTCATGAGTCATAAAAGGATAGAAGCATAGAATAAGGGAGCTTCGTCAGAGGACGTCCTCTTGAAACACACGTTAGATTTTCTCCTCGAGCTAAAATGTAAGAGAGACTCTCTGCTCTGGGAGCTGAACATATAGCCGGCAGCCCAGCCCTCCCCCCCTCAGCCAGACAGAACCACCTCCTGGAGGGGACTACACGGAGATGTGTTCATTACTTTACAATCTTCAAAGCTTCAATGTAATTATCTAGCAGGGTGTCATCTTCGGACAGCTCAGTGGGGCTGCCCGTGATGAGCGGCAACAATTAGATAGAATGAAAACATCTCCTCGAGGAATCGATTAGAGCTGTTTCTCAAATGGGAAATTGGGTTTTGAGAGAGAGAAGGAGAGAAAGAGAGAGGTATTATAGAGATAAACTGTTTCTAGAATCCATAATTGCCCTTAGGACAGTTGCAGGTGAGTGTGTGTGTGTGTGTTTGTGCGTGCGTGTGTGTGACAGGTCAAGTCTACCTTTAATGGCTCCCGTTCTGTCAGGTCCACTGAACCATCTCCAGGCTTATACTTGCAGTCCTTGTCTCTCTGGTCAATGGTGGAGTAACCATCTAAAGGGGGTGGGTTGGGGGGAGGGGGGGGTCAAAGGTCAGACTGAGCCCTCACACACGGGGCTATCAGCACCCCAATTAGTCCCAGGTATCAGATGCGGTTGGCTGAAGAACGGGCGAAAGAGACAGGAAGTGCTCCGCACACCACGCCATGTGACAGGATGCTACAATCACAACCGAACACACCCTGGTGCAGAATCTCCTCAGCTAGCAGGACGGATATCAGCAAACTTGTCTCACCAAAACCTTTCATAGTTCTGTTCTGATAAATGGCCATTAATACAAAAACATCTTATGAAGAGAGGGGTCTTACAGCATCAATAAAGCAGCACCAAAACATCTGTCATGTACAGTATTCACTTTTTTTTTTGAGTGTCAAAAATCCAATTAGTGATTTCGTTTTTCCCCGCCACTAAATTCATGACAGGGGATTACCACAGTTCTACGAACTGGATTTTTTTATATTTTTGGTTAAGAATGTTCATGTAGAAATGTGGCATTCTGTTTGACAGAAGACAGCAGACAGCTTTGCTCTGTCTTAGTTTAGAGGACATGGAAACTCAGTCTTACCTGGACCAAGTTCGTCCATAGGTACCACATCACCACTGCCACATTTCTGCGTGCCTGAAAAGCATTTATCATATCGTGTTTGTACGAGGAACAGCACACACACTGTTCTGTGGTTCTCCGCCACTGCATCCCAGCCAGGAAAGCTGACAATACAAGGAAAACGCCGAGCGCACTTGATGTGGATATGGTACACATGGCTGGAGAAAATAAAGTCGAGAAAATGCTGTTGGGACTCCTGACTCCTCTGTCAATGAGATGTTTGGTCTTTGTGGGCCACCGTAGCACTTCTGTCTTTGAAAGAATCTTACTCAACAAGCGATTACAACAAACCTTTTAAAGCACACCGCGCATTTCGAAAATATCGAACATCAACTTTGGTAGAAATGGGTGGTTTTCCAAAGCACACCAGGCCAATGTCAGGAGCATGAATCACATGACCAGACACGGCAGCGTTTGGCGTGGGGAGGGAGCTGTCGTGATCGAGAGCGAGTGAGAGCGCACACCGAGCACAGAAGGAGGAGCACCTCGAGAACCAGAACACTAAACAGGAAGCACAGTGATCCTTCCTGGGTAGGCCCCTGGGGACCCCCAGCCTTGCCTGCCGTGCGGCACTGACCTTGGTTCTTCTCCATCAGGGGCAGGGTGGTGTCGTCGTAGCCCGGCTTGCCGTTCTTGGCTGCTTTGGGGACCGCAGCAGCTGTGGGCTAATGTGGGGAGGAAAGTAGGGAGTCAGATGGCTGAGCGGTGAGGGAGTCGGGCTAGTAATCTGAAGGTTGCCAGTTCGATTCCTGGCTGTGTCAATTGATGTTGTGTCCTTGGGCAAGGCACTTCACCCTACTTGCTTCGGGGGGGTGTCCCTGTACTTACTGTAAGTCTCTCTGGATAAGAGCGTCTGCTAAATGACTAAATGTAAATGTAAAGTAGGAGTACACCATAAAAGGTTTGAGTGAGAAGGATCAACGACACGACACGGTTTATGAAGTACAAGCTGACGCCTGACTAAGGAAAGATTGTAAATGAAGGTTAGGGGAATTTAGAGAGACATGTTTGAGGGTTTAGGTTGATGATAGGCACTGGCCCTACCTGGAAGTGACTCTTGTTCCAGCCGTCCTTGGTCAGGGCGTTCCGGAGGTCCTTGTAACTCCACACTGTCTGGAGCACGTGCGATGCTGCCTTCGTCTCCCGTGGTGATTGGCTGAAGGAAAGAAGGAAGGAAGGAAGGGAGGTGGAAAATAACCAAGGAAGAATGACGTAAGGGTAAAAGGTAGAAAGGAGGAAAGGGGGAAGAAAGGAATAAAAGAAGCAAGGAGGGGAGGCAGGGAGGAAGAAGGTGAGGAAAGGAGCAAAATAAGAACCACAAGTAATGGAGACTGGGGAACGAGAGCCACCAGCATAGCTAGTGGGGTCCTAACACAATTAATCTGACATACTAAGCCATCTATTCCCAGGCGGAGCTCAAAGGGATAGCCTTTAACACGTACTTTGAGAGCTGCACACTTCCTTTCATTAGCTTCTCCCGAGTTGCAGTGTTAATTAATTTATGGGGGGTTTAGCACTTCAAAGTCAATCTCAGTCTGCATCTGAAGGGTCGAGGAACACACATCTACTTGGTATTAAATAAAGCAGGCTTGTTCAGACCCACGGGAAGCCAGTCTTATAGGACCAGTGGTTTTGGGCCAGCTTTCAAAACAGATCCTGTATCATTTCCCTGGGTGGTTTTGAACCTCCTCTGCACCGATGTTTTGAATGTCAATAAATAATTCCACAAAATCGTTGACTGAACTTCTGCCTGTGCAATACAGTGTAACCGTGAGCAACAGCCGTGCGCTTGGCCTCAAAGAGTCAAGACAGCCTTCGGTTGACAGCCCCATGACACTACAGAGAGGCTGAGATTGACATATATTACTGCAGTGTAGTCAGGCACTAGCTGGCTGGTAATCATAGTCTTTCAGTGACACATCTGAACCTCCACCATGAAATATAATTTCATGCTAATAGACATTCAAGGTCAAGCTAATAAAATGGCTTTGTGATGAGTAGAGGCTTTAGGCTGGCACACATGCAGGTAAGCATCCACACACTGCTAATGGCATCCCTTTCCATCAATGAACTCGGTTAAGGAACAACTATAAGACTTGAAAATGTATTTGAATCAATTGAATAAATGTATGGCTTTAATATGAAACAACTGAACTCAATGGTCTGTATGTGACAAGATGACACATTTCAGTGGTGCACCACAATAGTCAAAGCTACAGTAAAGCAATTTTATGGGTACAATTTGTACGTCGCTCTGGATGAAAAGCTGCTAAATAATTCAAGTTTAAAGGCAAACGCATGCAGAACTCTGACAAGTTACGCTGCGTCCCCCCCACCCTCCCCCTCCCCCTCCCCTCCCTCTGCCCCCCCCCCCCCTCCCTTTCATCCTCTACCTGGTCCTGTTGATGGCCACCAGCTTCTCGATGGCCTGGGCCTGGATGAGCGAGCGGGCGTTCTCCGAGCTGTCGGTCACGATCTCGTGGATGGTGTTGAGGATGGCCACCACGGTGTCCTCCTCCAGGTTCTTGGCAGGTCTCTGCTGCCCGCTGGGCAGGTTGCTGACCAGGTCCCTCATGGCATAGCTTCCTGCCAGGGCAGAGCAGGGCATCGGGAACAGGTTAGAAGGGACAACCATCTCATCACCAGTCACAACTGTGTGTCTGTCCGTGTAGCAGTGATTTTGTGAGTGTGTGTGAGTTGGAGTGAGCGTGCGTGTCTGTGTGTAGGTGCGTGCGTGTCTGTGTCGTACCGATTAGGTCTTTGTTGCGTCGGTCGATGGAGAGGTTGCGCAGAGCGATGGCAACGGCGCGGACCACCTTGTCGGAGTCAGAGCGCAGCAGCTCCACCAGGATGGGCAGGCCCTTCTCCTTACGCACCGTAGCACGGATGTAGTTGGACCACTGTGGGGAGAGAAACCCCAGACATCTCAGTAAACAAATGAACAATAACAATAAACATAGCTGCAAGCCGCAAAGGCGGATTGCTCCTAAAAATGGCTAAATATTGTAAAATTCACACGTTTGAGGGTTAGACCTAACTGCCGACAAACGAACCATAAAAGCACATTTCACAAATAAATGGCTAGTGTCCAGAAGGCTGACATTTTGTCCAGGTATAATATCAATATCATACAGGCAGGATTTCAACTTCCAATCTCTTGATCGGCAGTTAAATGCTGTTCAACTGGGATATATCCATCCCCTAAAATAAACACACTTTCTCCAAAAAGGCTGGTCCTCATCTCCCTTCTGAGGTACTACATTTACATTTACATTTACATTTAGTCATTTAGCAGACGCTCTTATCCAGAGCGACTTACAGTAAGTACAGGGACATTCCCCCGAGGCAAGTAGGGTGAAGTGCCTTGCCCAAGGACACAACGTCAGTTGGCATGACCGGGAATCGAACTGGCAACCTTCGGATTACTAGTCCGACTCCCTCACCGCTCAGCCACCTGACTCCCTACTACGTGGATGAATATTCATTAGATATTAATACAGTATGTGCTGCTCACATGCCATAGTATAGTAAATAAACTGTTGACAAGAGATGGCACAGCAGGGTTTTGAACCGTCATGTGATGCAATTTGCTACGACTTAAAACATCAGTGAGTTATCCCTCTCGTTCTGCCGTTGCAGAAATCTTGAAACATGAAAGAGTTTTGTTGCCGAGCAGTTTCAATACCCCCTGAGATGTCATTAAAGAGATGAGGAGATACCATAACCACGCCACATGGGGGCGGTAGCAAGTCTTAAATAAAACGACTCTGCCTAAAAATTAAAAAAAGAACTAGGGGAAGACAGGATAAAGAGGACTGAAGGTAAAAAGGGCAGAAATATTCTCATAGGGAGCAGGGACCAGTTATGTTCGTCTTGCAGAGGCGGCGGTCTGATGTGTGTTAGCAGCTCCACCCACCCAAGCCCCCCAAGCCCCCCAAGCCCTAGTGTGCGTCCTAGAATTCCGATCAAGGTGGGCTCAAACCACCATGGCAGAAAAAGAGGGTTTCTCTCAAACATGGCAACCACCACAAAGATATTCCACTGAAAAATAGTAGGCATTGGAGATAAGAGTGAGTGATAGGATTCTCAGGGTTCTGTGTATACACTTAGAAAGGGAAAAGGTTTCAAAGAATATAAGCCTGTGATGGGGGTGTTTTTATTTGTGAATGTCCCATCTGCTGAACAGGAAGGTGGGAAAGAGGGTGGTGGCAGTAGTGGTGATGACGACAACTATGTTTTCACTCTGATACTTGAGTGATAAAACTGAACCAAAACACCAGACACCAGGAGCATGAATTAGAGCTCTGCATGTCTGGACAACAGAGGAATATGATTGGCACTTCCTTCTGGGGACTCAAATGGATCATTTCCTCACATGTAAGTATATGTGTGTGTGTTTGTGTGTGTGTGTGTGTCCTCACGGTCCATTGTCCAGCGCTGAGGTTCTGCAAGGCCCCTGCTGCAGCTTCCAGAGTGTTGTAGTTCTGACTCTCCGTCAGCAGAGACAAGTACAGCCTCACCACCTCAGGCTGGTACAACAGCTCAAAGCCTGCAGAGGAGACAGGGAGGGGAGATAGGGGGGGGGGGGGGAGGGGAGGGATAGAGAGAGAGGGAGAGAGAAAGGACGGAGAGAGGGAGGGAGGGGGAGAGGCGGTGGAGTTAGACACACACAGCGTAGAAAAACTGCCGATCGACCACCAGAGCCGATTAGGTAATTTTACTCAAAGGGAAGTGTAATTCCTCCCATCATTCAATCTCTCATACACTGAAAAATACCTACATTCTCCCTGTGACTATCCTAATGTCACACATTCTGCGGCTACTAAGGTGCTGTCAGGCCTGCCTACATAGTCTGTCTCCTCAGACTAACCCTAACCCACATCCAGCCTGGTACTGCTATACTCAGACCGACCACCTGAAAATAGCAGAAACTTCTAGAAGTTTTCAGTCACATACCACATGTATGTAGGTGTATTTTAGTGGCAGAGCATCTGGCAGCAGATTAAGAGGTTGTCGGTTCAACCCCCATGTTACCTTGGATAAAAGTGTCTGCTAATAATGTTTGTTATGTAGCAGAGACAACAAGATTCTGAAGAAACATTTAACCTCTCCACATCTTAATGAGATTTATTGTATTTATTTTGGGTCCCGTGTTAGATTCCTCACTGTTTTCATTGGGAGGGTCAGGGAAACACAGAGATCTCCCCCCCCCCCCCCCCCCCTACAGGAAGTAGGGGGAGGTTTTATCTCCCTGTCCGTTTAACACATTGCAGCAGTCAATTACATTATCAGCTATCAGATAACAGAGAGAGGAAGAGGGGAGGGGGGGGGCAGAAAGAGGATGGGGAGAAAGAACAAGAGGGAGAAAGAGAGAGAAAATGTGCGAGAGACTGACAGAGAGAGCGTGAGAGAGAGGGAGAAACGGATAAAAGGAGAATGACACAAAGACAGAGAGAAAGAGAGAGAGAGAGAGAGAGAGAGAGAGAGAGAGAGAGAGAGAGAGAGAGAGAGAGAGAGAGAGAGAGAGAGATGGACAGAGTATTGAATCATCTTCACCCTCCAAGGTCGTCACAGACTGTGTTCTACATCTCTGGGGAGTATGGCTTCTCTCTCACTCACAGTTCAGTGCAAACCCCACTCAGAAGAACCTTACTGTCCAGCGCTCCCATCCCTCTGACAGGAAACCTAATGATGCACAATGTTCTATAAAGTTTTATAAAACTGGCTGCAGACAAAGTTTGAAAAGACAGCTTCCTAGGTCTGGAAAGAGCACATTTGAAGCTTAAAATATTTCTTCATATCCACTGGGGTCAAAGTATAGAAAATATCCCACAGTCCTTTCCATGTTATCTGAGGCATTCAATTCCAGAGTTTTATTTGAAAGCCCTGTATTATGCAGAAAATAACATTTACTCTGTGACTTGTGTGATTGATGGTTGGTTGGTGGGCCCTGAAATGAAAACTGATGGCATTCTTTAGCAATAAAATACTTTTTTTCTTGTTTGTACCACCTAGTGTGTGATTATGATACTCTATATAACTAGCTGAATGTCTGAAATGGTTTCTTAAGGGTCCTATTATTCCACAGTAATAAGAGAGTTCAGGGGGAAATAATTAAATGCTAGTTCTGGGCTGAAAGGGTAACAGGCACTAACAGTCAATGTTGGGTTAGTGGTTAGGAAATTAGTATGTCTAATGCCTGGTCATGTTCAAGGTTTTCCTTGATAACGGGAATTAGGCCAAGGTATGTGTATGTGTGTGTGCGTGTGTGTACATGTATATTGTATGAGAGAGGAGACATTATGAGTCACTGCAAGAGCAGTCTGAAGTGCTGGTGCAGCTTGGTATAGAGACGGTAAACATACAAGGTTGCTCTGAGAGAGCAGCAGGTCTGTACAAAGTCATCCAGCTAAAGACCAGGTACACAGTCAGCACGCTGTATTAGAAAACATCCATCTTTGAAATCCATTGACACTGACTTCCTCGCAGAATTAAATAAACAATTTCGTATTATCAGCCATGTTCAAATCTTGGTGGGCGAGTCTACATCCAATCCAAGGATTAGCGGCCAGAAATCCAACATTTCCCTCCCCTTCTTGCAATTCCTGGGGCTTGGACTCACTTCCAGTGCGACAGAGTTAAGAAATCACCATTCCTAAGCCAAGGACTTAGATAAAAGAATAGTGTGGCTGAGTGGACCTCCTAGGAGAGGGATGAAGAGAGGGATGAAGAGAGGGATGAAGAGAGAGAGAGATTCACTGGGACCTGCAACTCATTCCTCGAGGCCTCGATGGCTCCCCTCGTTCTCAGTCACTGTGAAACTCTCCTTCCAGTCACCTCACTCTTTCTCTCACTTCCTCACTCTTTCTCTCACTTCCTCACTCTTTCTCTCACTCTCCGCCCCCTTTCCTCAATGTCTAGCGTGAGGGTTTATAGCAGGCGTGGGCCTCACACGCACATACCGTAGACACACACGTGCTCATGCACACACACACACATACTGTATAATCATGCTCATGCACACACATTTACAGTCCCACACACACTAGTGAGAGGAGGAGTGTTAAGTCGAGAATGCCTCTGTCGTCTGTCTACTGTGTCAACAGTGTTGTGGTAATCAGTGCTAGCATGGGGTTAGCGTGCTAGCCGCCAGGTAGACAGGAGGGAATTGGGATTCACGAGGAGTTCCCTCCAATCCATGTCATGTGACCTCTCTGAGGCGAGGGGGTTGCGAGCTGCACGGCTACTGCCACTCTCTGCAGACATCTGCTGCATGCATAGATGACAAACCGCCTCGGACGCTAACATGCACAGCCACGCACACACGCTAACGCAGCTCTACACGAAACCTCAGCCATACGAACACAGAGCCTGACAGACATACACAAGCTAACAGAGCGTCACATGATACGTCACATCCACAAAAACACACTGACAACACATCCTATTCAGGTACACACAAACACACGCATGCACAGTCAAACATACACCCCTGCCACTGCACACATACCCCGCATACAAAAGCACAATTCCAGAGATCATCGAACATTATAACAAGTCCCAGAGGTACAAGCTAGCATGCATGTTTTCTTTTCGTGAGTGATGGACGAGCAGATATCAGCTGGGGCCTCGCCTCACACACACACACACACACACACACAAACACTCATACCTTTGAACACATGCGTGAACACACGCACACACCCACCGCAGTCCCGCACTGAGGGACACACTTAATCAGCATACTGGAAACCCTGAGATGCCTTCTTCTTCTCTCCTCTAAACGAGGTGATAGGGGAGGAGCTTGGGAGTTATTTATCAAAGCAATGTTCGCCGGCGACAAAATCCAGCCTTGGCAGCTCAATTAGTGAGCCGGAGAGAACAGAAGGCTTACTCGCGGCCCTGGGAAGTAGGCTAGAACAAAGTAAAGTTGCGGTGATTGAGTGATGCGCCGTGCAGAGCGAGTGGCTCATCAATCCACTATTAGATTAATTGGGTTCAAGTGGCTTCGCTATTGGCTGCAATTAAAGAGAAGGTGTGCCGGCCTCGACAAGTGACGAGACCGTAATAGATGCAGTGACGCCGGCTGTGAGTGCATCAACGCGCACGCACGGTCCCAGAGTGTCCACGCGCTCCCTGCAGTCCCTCACACACACACAAATACACACACACGCACGCATACACACACCCTTCACGCCATCCCTCTTCAGGCAGAGAGTGGTGGTCGTCATCATAACCATGTACAGTAGGAGGCCTAGCTTCAGTTTCCCCCTCCTCTCAACCCACTCCTGCTCCCCACACACGAGTGAAGGTGCCACTTAAAACGCCATCATCAAGCACGAGGGGAGAGCGACGGGAGAGCATAGCACTCCATGCAATCGATATGCACATACAGATTGCACTGGGAGAGGTGGAGAGAGAGAGGGAGAGAATGGAGGGAGGGAGCGAAAGAGAGAGATTGGAAGATGGAAAGAAACAGAGAGAGAGAGAGAGACAGAGAATCACCACCTCAGGCTGATACAACAGCTTGAGGCCTGAAGGGAGGGAGAGCGGGGGGGGGAGGGAAGGGGGGAGAGCGGGGGGGGGGGGGGGGTGAGAGCGGGGGGGGGGGAGCGGGAGGGCAGGGAGCATATTTCCCTGTCCAACACAAACTCGATAAACCGAAAAAGGAGCCTCACAAGTCCACCCGTAAATATTTCCCGATCTAAAACATAACCACGGTGTTGAACTCGGCGAGACCCAAAGCTCTGTTTACATCTTTGACTTTCCCCTGTGCTCGTCGCGTCTAATGAATACTCATGCAGCAAGCGGACACGCTCAGACATAACATCGTTAACGGCTGCCTTTGTGGAACACAGACCCCCTCCGTGCGACAGAAACACTGGGAAAGCACAGTTGGGTGCTCAGCTCGGTGGAAAAGCGCGAAAAAAAAAAAAAAAAGAAGAAAAAAAAAAAGAGAAAGCTCTCTGAGGAGAAACCGGTCTTCCTCAGTTCAGTCCGTTCAAGCTTGACACGGGCCTCTAAAGAAGATGAGAGGAAGTCTGAATGAAGCCTCCCACCCCCCCTTCCCTCCCTCTTTTCCGCTCCCTTAGCCCTGTCACCTAGCCACAGCATGTCCAGCCCGAGCTTTGGAACCTTCCAACCACGGCCCCTCCATTCAGAGAAGTTCAGAGAGAGTGCAGCAGTTGACCTCTTAAAATCAGTCCCATTTTCATCCTGTCTCGACAAAGTGTTTTGTTTGGAGATGGGAGGGTGGAGAGACAGGTCTTCATGGTCTGGCACCTCGTCAGAAAGCCGAGGCCGGCATGTGTCATCATGGCCAAATGACAGTTGGTGGCCCTGTGTTGGAAGGTGACACCAACTGACAGAAGGTTAATTTGCTTTTGGGGTGCGCAACTCCTCGGACAGCTAACCATTGAGGACAGAAAAAAAGATGGCGGATGGAGTGGGAGAAGCAGTTGGGCTTGGCACCGTTTCTGTGTTGACCTTGCCTCTCCATCACGACACAGGCACTTCCTTCACCTGCTGAGATGTTGGGCCTGCGATCAACAGGAAGGCCCTGTCAAAGAAAAGCAGACAGATACATGAAACGGTTCCTCCGGCCTCCCTATTCCACCAGTATGCCAGACTCCCGACACCCTACTTCCTGTGTAGCCCGGCCAATTAGGCCCTTCCGTGGCGCCGCGTGGCGGTGAGGCTTTCAGAAGGGGCGCTCGCGAGGGGGGAGGACTGTCACCGGTTACCCCGGGATACCTGCCTCGTCTCTATAGCACCCAGCTGCGAGAGTGGCGCACACACACTTCCACACCTTGTCTTTTCCGAGTCCACAGGAGGTTTCTGTGTGTGTCACCTCGGCCCCCCCTCTCCCTGGTTGAAATAGACAGCAGCTCTGGAGGGAGGACAGTTATGGCCGCTGGCTACAGTCATAGAGAGCTGGGCTTCCACTTCTGCCGTCAGGTTTAGTCAGTCATCCAACTCACTGCAAAACTCACCACAACAGACCCAACCAGACCAGGCCTAGCCAGACTATGCCAGGCCAGGCCAGGCCAGAGTAGACCAGACCACAGCTGACCTAGCAGGATCAGACCAGGCCAGACAGTGAGATATCTGTGCCTGCAGGAAACAGACATGTGATTATGGAGGAAATAGATAAAGACCAAATACACAGACCTGCTTAGGGGCTTCATTTTCCTCATCTCCCTCCAACGACCTCTCTCTGTCCTCTCCATCCATCTAGCCCTCCCTGTAACCTCTCTGTCTCTCTGTCTCTCTGTCTCTCTGTCTCTCTGTCTCTCTGTCTCTCTCTCTCTCTCTCTCTCTCTCTCTCTCTCTCTCTCTCTCTCTCAGCAGTAGGAGCGGGCTCTGTCGGTCAGAGCGATGCGACAGCGTGGAGGTCTGCAGCGCCCCCACCGAAGGTTACACTAAGCGGCTCAAATCCTGAAGATTCAGAGGATGGAGGGATGGGGGGGGGGGGAGGGGAGAAGGATAAGGAGAGGGAGGTAGGGGGTGAGCTGAGCTGCTCATAAACCTGCACCTGCAGACAGAAAAGAGGAGGGGGGGGGGGTGGAGAGGAGATTGGGAGGCTGAGAAGAGAGATGTACAGGAGGCTTGAGTAGGACGGCTGCAATGGAGAGAAAAAGAGGAGGGAGAGAGGAATAAGTGGGAATAGGCAAGGCAGAAATAGACAAGTAGCGAGAGTGAGAGAGATAGAGAGAGAGAGCGAGAGAGAAAGAGCAGAACGTCCACTGCATTGGAGATATTAATTATGATGGCGTTGCCACGGCAACCCTGTCCATCGCCCGGAGACGGATCGGTTTGTCGGAGGTCCGTCAGCGCGTCTGCGACCCGTTCAAAGCAGGACCACAGACACAGCATTGACGAGCGGAAACTGAAGACGAGGAGATTCAACCCCCAAAACTCACAATTCAGCCAAACCGGCACCTCAGGAGAACGTCTGAAATGAGGTTCAGCATGAAGCCTGCTGCTCATCATGGAGACAGGCAGTTGTGGCCCTCTCTCCCTCAGACAGCAAGGCCAGTGTGCACACTGCTGCACCTTGACGGATGCTTGGGTTAGGGTTAGCTAACAGCTAGCTACCCGGTGTCTGGCTGGTGTCTGGCTGGTGTCTGGCTGGTCTCTGGCTGGTCTCTGGCTGGTCTCTGGCTGGTTTCTGCCTGGTTTCTGCCTGCTACAGTACCTGGCTGGTGTCTGGATGGTGTCTGGCTGGTGTCTGGCTGGTGTCTGGCTGGTGTCTGGCTGGTTTCTGCCTGGTTTCTGCCTGCTACAGTACCTGGCTGGTGTCTGGATGGTGTCTGGCTGCTACCTGGCTAGCCGAAGGCGTTTACAGGCTCATCACATACCCACGCACAGACCCTGGGAACTCCAGCATGCACAAACACACGTACAAGCCAGCGAGGGAAAAGCTCTTATTGAGTTTGTGGAGTGTAGAGGGGTTGACGTGAGGGGAAGAGGGGGAGTGGGAGCTGGGGCTGGGGAAGGGATCAAACTTCATATTAGCTGTCTGCATGGCCACCACAGCAAGTCACCTCGCTCCGGCAAATGAATAAAAACATTGAAGACAGCTGGGAAGCGATGCAGGGGCTTCTGGGAAACACGACAAGGAGGAAATTGCCATTCGGGACACACGAGGAGGCAGAATCTGACAGGGATTCAAGAGGGAAGCTAAAGGCGTTTTACCTTGTAGAGTGAGGGAGGGGGAGGCAGAGAGGGAGAGAGAGGGTGGGAAAGGATGGGGGTTCGATACGAAGGAGAAACAAAAAGAGAAATCGTCACAGCGAAGTAGGTTGGAGACGGAAAGGACACCGGTCAGGGTGCCATTACGACCGATGATGCGTGTATCGCGTGTGTCGTGCATGCGTGTCGCGTGCTTGTCATGTGCGTGTAGTGTGTGTGTGTTGGGGAGGGTGCGTCAGTTGAGTCTGGAAGGCAATCTTACCAGTTGGGACCAGACCAGATAATCCTGAAGACTGCTGGCCTGGCCCATTCTGGTTGGGGGGGGACACACACATAGATGTGAGGCTGGGGCAGGAGGCATGGGGCAGGGGGCTGGGACTGGGGCCAAGGCTGGGGGAGGGGCCGAGGTTGGGGATGGAAGTGAGGGACCAGGGAGAGGGGAAGGAGAGGGAGAGGGGAAGGGAAGGGAGAGATGAATCTAATCTGTGTCTGATTCTGGGAGCCTGGAGTGCACAGCTCTGTCTGGGATTGAGTTTGATGGTGGAGGGATGTCCTCTGTGCTTGTCTGGGACCATCTCTCACTCAGCACTCCTCCCTCGATCCCTCAATTACCCCCCTCCCTCACCTCCCCCCCCCCCCATGACACCCCCACACGCTTCAGCATGATAGATCTTACTCAGCTCTCACCTTCTGAGTCCTCTTTGTCTTTCTCTCTCTCCTTTTTTCCTCTCTTTCTCTCTCTCTCTCTCTCTCTTTCTTTGTCTGTGTGTTTGTGTCATTTGAGGGGCCACCCCATCTAGTCATATGCCCTTATGAAAGATGTGCGTGTGTGCTTGTCTACATCGACTACACCAGATGTGTGAAGCACCGTCTTTGCATCAGGCTACAAAACGGCCAAACGGACAAGCGGAGGAACAGAGAACACAGCCTGCCAGACAGACTAGCCACTATGGCTGACTGTATTGACCGTAGAGTAGACAGTTGGCTGGCAGCCACAGCTAAAGACTGTGTCCAGAAGTGGCTGTGCTTGAGGACACCGACCCTTCCTTATGTTCAAAAGGTCCCGTTCACAAGCACCCAGAGATCACAACCACAAATACATCTTCTCCATTCTTTTGTTTACTAAAAACATAAAACAGATAAATCCATGGGGGCTTTATAATTTTTTTTTCAAAACCTCTGTTGTTGATCTTCCAGACAGAATGCGCCATTAATCTGATTTTAATTATATTAAAACGCCTCTTGCAGAAAGAGAAACTTCCTCTCCTGGCAGAGACGAGGGGCCAAACAAAAGGCACCAACGGGAGGATAAATCTGCTCAGTGTTCTACCTCCCTGGGTAGAATTCTCCCTTTGTAATTATCACTTCAACCACTCCGCTTTGAGGATGCTGAGAGGGGTGGGGGGGGGAGGGGGGAGGGGAACTCGCTAAATCATCCATGGAGTGTTAATACTGTATGCTACTGTGTTTCTCTCTCCGGAGTCGCTAGGTGGAAAATCTCCTGCTTCACATTAGGGCCGCTGCTACAGAGAAACAGGAAGTGCTCGCGCGGGTGTGAAAACCACAGAGGAAGTCCGCGGGACAGTGAGCTGGCCGGCCGTCAGGCTCTTCCCGCTGCCGACGCCCCGTTCCTACCCTACGACCACAGCAGCGGGACAGCAGCGCTCGCCGTGGACGCGGGGTGTTTCCCCCGCAGAGACGAGGAGGAGGACGAGACGCAGCTGCCGGCTGGAGCCTCCAGACCTCAGAGACCTCGGTTACCAGCAACACGCACGGTGGTCCCTCGTTAATGAACAGCTTTTGTTTTTTTAACGCTCCCTTCCTTTCCCGCGTCCTTAACGGCACCGTCCGGATTGGTCAAAACGGGTGGCGGGGGACATTTCTCAGGGTTTCAAATGTCAGCAATTTGTCGAATTTTTCATTTTCCGTTTTTTTACGGCAGGCATGGTGGGATTGTGACTGGCGTGTGACCGCTGGCTGGCTGGCTGGTGCGGAGCTTCGGGCGCACGGGCATCTCGATGGGTGGCTTCCCCAACAGCTGGCCTCACACAGCAGAATTAATTTATAATCTGGTCCCTGTCTGGGCCGGGGAGTCGCCAGTCACACACACACACAGACAGGCCCACATACACACATACAGGCCCACACACACCAATACACAGGCTCACAAACACACAGAGACAGACATACAGGCAAGCACACATACAGATAGACATACAGGCACACGCACACACACACACACAAACACTAATTCTAGTCTCACACATGCAGCTGACTCAAACGAATGGTTCGTTATCAAGCTCAGCGGAAGTCTGGTAACGACCCATTCGTTCGGTGTGTTGGAAGAGGGAAACATCTCCGACATGCAGGACAGGGGGCTGAGAAAGGCTGTCGCAGAGCATCGCTTCAGTTCCAACAAGATAAGAGTCTCCGAACGAGGCTGCAGAGGGCCAGGAAGTTCTTCCAGTGTACAAGAAGGAGCCCAAGCTAGGGAGAGACTCGTTTCCTCCAGTGCTGGCCGGCGTGTCGATGCAGTCTGGCGAACATGGCTCCCTCTGCCCCCTCGGCCCTGTTCACTAGACTGCATCGGCACGCTGGCCATCACTGTGGGAAAACGCGAGTCTCTCCCCAGCTCCGGCTAGCCGATTGTGGCCGCTTGTGGCGTAGTGCCGGTGGCGTGTGAGACATGAGTCGGACATACGTGTGGAGTCTGCCGGGCGAGAGAGCCAGAGAGGAGGGGTTGAGGAAAGGCGCCCTGCAAGTCGGTGTCGTCGGGCAGAACGGGGAAACATCACGGGCGTGTCAAATTTGACAGGAAGACGAGGAGGAGGGGAAGGAGGGCCAGAGGGATGTGTGTGTGCGTGATGGTCATGAGCAACTCAGTCCCTCTGGGAGCGCTGGGGCAGGGATTTCGTGAGAGTCCAGCTTCTGCAGCCAGGAGGTAGCAGTTCGCTATCAGAGTGTCACATTCCTCAGTCGAGCAACAGTTCTGAACAGAGAAGCCTCAGGACGCGTTAGGTCTAGACCGGGATGGAGAGTCCTGCTTGCTGACAATCGTGTCATACATTATTCACCGAGTTCTATTTTCACAGGGGTTGGATCAGTCCAGAACGTTCTCTCCCATCTGAATAATAACGCCACTCCACTTCACTCGATTGCCAGCATGAACCCTGAGAGTGAGGCGGTGAGTTAAGACGAGGACGACGGAATCCGTTGGCTACCGTGCAAGGAAAGTAGGCAGAGCACTTTGGAGTCGCCAGGTTTGGTTCTCTCTTTCTCTCTACCTCTCCCTCTCACTCTACCACTTTCTGTCTCTCTCTCTACCCCTCCCTCTCTCTCTCTACCCCTCTCTCTCCCCTCTCGCTCTCTCACACTCTTTCTCTCTCTCTACCCCTCCCTTTCTCTCTCTACCCCTCTCTCTCTCTCTAACCCTCCCTTTCTCTCTCTACCCCTCTCTTTCTCTCTCTACCCCTCTCACTCTCTCTACCCCTCCCTTTCTCTCTATACCCCTCCCTCTCTCTCTCTACCACTCTCTCTACCACTCTCTCTCACACACACACAGAAACCCCACAGAGACTTTCCGAAGCAAAAGGCTCAGTCGCACGGAGAGCCTGATAAATGTGGCCCAGATGAGCTGTGACACCTTGGAGGCCAATGATCCCCAAACTTCATTTCACCATTCATCTCTTCCTGCCTGGCCCCCTGTACAGCAACACTGAGGAATCCTGTCTGGGTGTAGAAGACGACTACGAGATAACTCTGGTCGGATGCCATCATCGGGGAAGAGCCAGTACACACAAGAAACATTCTTTGCTGTTTGATGATGTTAATGATGTTAGACCTCCTTCGAATTTCAATTTAAACAAAACCTAAAAGGCTTAAGGCGTCATGGAGTTTTGTGTTGGCTTGGAGGGAGATACCCGAACTATAGTAGTCCTGGAAGGGAACACCAGAGAGAAACTAGCAAGCGGACTGACAAGGACGATGCACTGCTTAAGACATGAGAGGTTGAGATGTCTCCTTTCTGGCCTCTACGATAACCAACCGTGCCAATCAACTGTGGAACACATTACACAAGTGGAGCTGACTAAGGCATTCATCAACGTCTTCGCTCGAATGTCAAGTCGCTGGCACGAGAGCTGACGCATGGGAAACAAGGTCCTGTACAGTAGACCGGTAGAGAGTTTCCATCAATCCCTGAATTGTAACTCATATATATACATATACTGTCACACACACACACTGTATAAGGGAGTCAGTTGGCTGAGCGGTGAGGGAGTCGGGCTAGTAATCCGAAGGTTGCCAGTTCGATTCCCGGTCATGCCAACTGACACTTCACCCTACTTGCCTCGGGGGAATGTCCCTGTACTTACTGTAAGTCGCTCTGGATAAGAGCGTCTGTTAAATTACTAAATGTAAATGTATAACCATAGTCACCGTCAAGGACAGAACCTCCTTGAGAGCACTGAGAAGCAGCGTGTGTTTTTCCTTCCCTTTGTTGGCGTTTGATAAAGAATGTGTGCGCTAAAGGAAGAAGAGGGGATGCAGAGAGGATTAATGAGAGACAGCATCTCTCCACCCATGCCCCCCCCCCCCTCCTCTGCCCTCCTCTCCACACACGCACACCCACGCAGCGAAGAAAGAGCCGAAAAAGTGCGCGCCTGTTGTACGCTCGCACGCACGCAAAATCACTCTTTCTGACCTCTCCTCAAAGCAAAGGTTTAGGCTTTGTTTCAATTAACTGGGGAAGTGTGTTCCATCGTCTCAGTGGCTGACACATACACACACACGCACACACACTCCCTAATGCAGTCCCTCTTTCACACTTCTTAATTACTTTCTTCCCAGTCCTCAGTGCTCCTGTTCTAGAGGGTCTACGCGAACAATGCAGGCAGCGTAACTGTGGAGTTCGTTAATGATCCGCCATCAGGCCTTCTCCATAGCGCTTTCAAGCAGACATTAAAGAGCCACATAATCAACAACTCAATATTCATTGAGGCGATGTCTTTGCGAGAGCACTGGGGCAAGCCACATTGCCCTGTACTAACCCAACAGCTTCCACCTCCCTCCGTGACATCAGAGAGACTATGGACTCTGTGACCCTGTCTATGGCCTAATGAGTTGTTCTTGTACAGCGTGCGTGCGCGTGCGCAGGGGACCTGTGCGGACGACGGTAATCCCAAACAGGAAGTGGATTTCAGTACGAGGCCGGAGTGATCACGGTGAGGCTGGAGGCATGCCATGTCCTTGCCACGACCCCGGGTGCTACGATGACGGATAAAGACACACACATGTAACAAAGCACGTAATCCCCCTGATCTCCCCCCCCCCCCCCGGGCATGTAGGGAAACGAGTGAACCGGGCTTTACGCGAGACCAGTGCCGCCGCCCAAACAACAACATTGTTTACACGGGTACGTATTTCCTAAGACGCCTTGTTTGGGTGGCGCTGACTAGACTCCGGGGTGTCTTCCGTTCTAGATGAAACGTGTTTTGATGTACTCAAGGGTGAAGGGGGTGATGGGGATCTTTGGGCGATACAGCTTATCCATCTACTTTAATTCATATTTATATGGACTTAATACTTTAAATAAAGTGCATATATGTGTAAGCATGGAATCAAGGTGCTTCAGCAAGCACGTAGTGCCACACACAAACACACATACACACATGCACACACACAGACCCTCAGCTGTGCATACATAGCATTCATATCACACCATAATCCAATGCCCTCCAAAATTGTGGGGGGGGGGGATTATGTACACAATTATGTCTTGTTACAACCTTCGCACAATCCTCATCATCACAACCGCTGAAGATAAAGCAACAGTGCGACGGGCAAAAAAACGCGCTAATTATCTTCCTTCGAGCTCATCTGCTTTGCTGACTTCACCGCGATAAAAAGGAAAAAAGAAAAACCGGCTTACCTCCGTAAACCACAGCAATTAATTGTAATCTGGTTTAATAAGAGATCACTTTGCCGTGCTAATGTGGCTAATTACAGCCAAACAGGAAGTGCTATTGACTTTGACTTCCTGCCATTAGGACTTGATGAGTGTGCTGATGTGTAAATGCTGCAAGTCCCCCTCTGTGGTGCCACCCCCATGGTCCCATACCCCGTTTGGCACACACACTCACACACACACACACGCACACACTCACACGTTCCCAGCAGCACGTCAACAGACGAGCTGTGTGGAAATATGGCTGCATATTAATTTTGTTTGAGGCTAGCTGACATGTTTCGGGAGAGAACCCACTGTGAACCGGAGATTCTTAACCATTATTGACACACGGAACAGGCCTCACAAAAGTGAACTGGGAGTTGTATATGATCTGGCAGCAGGCACAACATCTGTGGCATACATAGTGGTTCATTGGTCCTTTGGGTGCTAGTTCAGTGCTAAGGCATTTCACTGTGGATCAAGAGGTTTCAATCTCCCCTGTATGACGCTTTGGATCAAAATGTCTGTCAAGCTAATACACTACGTCCTCACATATAGATAGACAGTACCTGAGTCACATCAAGGGACGCCGATCAGTACTGTTAGCTCTAGGTGAGGTGTTCATTAAAAAACAACAAATTCAAGGTGGACAAATTCCCAATGTTTGCCATCGCTCGCTAGCAAGGGATTCATAAAAGCCAGGAGCTCAAGCGAACAATGTCCGATTCATGATACAAATCCACCACCAAAGAGGACAGGAGTCAACGGTCCAGGTGGGGGATTTGTGAGAGACCAATCAGAGGGTTGAATCCCAACCTCCCGCATGCTTCTCTGCTGTGTTGAAGTGACTGCACATCCTAGACACCCCCGCTAGCGGAACAAACCATGCTCTCCTTCTTTGCTCGTGGCTTTCTTTGTCAAAATAAGACTCATTTCCGCGGAGCGGAACACCCGCTGTACTCCTCGTAACGTGAGAGTAGGCGAGACCGTGCCGTGCAGTGCTGTGACGGGGCGAGGGTTTCTAACAAGGCCTGTCTCTCGACGGATGGGGTGGGGGTGGGGGTGGGGCGTACCTTTTGTGGGTTCTGTGCGCTTGGGTAGGTCCAGGGTGTCGTAGTTCTTGTCGTTCTCTCCGTTTTTTCTGCCTGGATGGTGAAAAGGAGAGCACATTTGTAAACGTCACCGAGCTCACTGACAATGTCGGAGAAACCACTGTGGCGGGCTGCAAGCGCACACACACGCACGCACGAGCGCACACACACACACACACACACAGCAATTCTACTGGGGCTGGGAAGCCCTTTTAATAATGCAGGGCTGGGACTACAGAGAGACCAGCTAAGGGTAAGTCTCTCCTCCATCCCTTCTGAAGAGATGTGGGAGAAGAAGGAGGGGGAGAGAGAAGTCTATGAAAGAGGGATGCAAACGGTATCAACCCAATGCACTACGAGACTAGCTACAGGTAGAACGGAGGGAGACAGAGAGACAGAGAGAGAGAGAGAGAGAGAGAGAGAGAGAGACAGAGAGAGAGACAGAGAGAGAGAGAGAGACAGAGACAGAGAGAGAGAGAGAGAGAGAGAGAGAGAGAGAGAGAGAGAGAGAGAGAGAGAGAGAGAGAGAGAGAGAGAGAGAGAGAGAGAGAGGGGCAGGGAAGATACTCACCTTGATTAAACCATTCCTCTATTGTTAGCCAAGGAAGCAGCAGCATTACCAAAAAAAAGCAGGGAGAAGAGAACAGGCATGGTAAAAAAAAGAAAAAAAAAGCGTGTGGATTAGCCTTGACAGAATTATACATGTGAACAGTTGCAAGTCATATCTGAGGAGCGGGGCACAGGGGAGGAGGGGAGCAGGGTGAGAGTCAAAAGGAGAAAGAGAGTGAGAAACAAAGAGAGACAGAGAGAGAAAGAAAGAAAGACACCGGCACTCTTGCACCGATGTGACAGCTTATCGCACTGAGCAGTGCCCCACACGAGGGCAGGCTCCAGGCTTAGCCATGTCACGGCGCCACCTTCCTACGACAAAGAATAAACCAGAAAGGGAACAGAAGAGCAATAAAAACCATTCACAGGTAAGAAGTTGCTAGTTGGAGCTACATGACGCTGGACGTTCCTTGGGCATAACATGGGGATCTTACTAGCCATGAGTGGTGAGAATATTGGGATTCTAGGAGCTTACTGGAGGGGTTACTGGAGCTCACGTGTCTAAACAACGCTGAAGGGTCACAGGACTTTGCTTTCTGTCATATGGGGTTGTTTAACGTGTGAAATGTGATCAACTCTGATTTAAAGTACACCTTCGGGGTCTGTAACGCCTAAACACACCTCATTAACTCCTGTGCACAATAGCAGCTGTTTGGCTAATTGCTGTCGGTGTAAATCGCCATAGCGACACCCGCCTGGTGTTTTCTTGACCTCGACACAGACGGAATCCCTCACGGGACCATTGGGGTCAAGGGTATTGACTGAGAGATTAATGACAGCCATTCTTTATTTAAGGGAGGACACACAGTGACAAAGCTGTGCAGCTGTAATTCAGCAGAGTTTGAGAGCCTGTCGATAAAGGCCACTGGATCTGTCTGGGGACCAATAAGATGGCAGCATGCCATGACTTCACGACCTGAGGACAAACCAACAGGACCGATCCACACAAAGCACTGCTGTACACAAACCACCAGTTTGGATTGGAGGACATTTTGCTATCGCGAGCTAACACTGTGACACACATCTTTGTTCAAACATTTGTTTTCTGTCTCCATTAAATCAGAGGCGAATATATTAGTCTTGTCTGTGTAAATACAAGAGGCTGAAGGTAGCTAACTCTCAAGGTGTGGATAGAAACTGGGGGAGGAGCGCCTAGGAGCAGTACCGGCCTCCACCTCTAGGTGTCGCTCTGTGGGACCTCTCACCTTTGGCCTTCTTCCCCCGAAGCAGCCTGCGTCATCCTTCTTCTTCCTCTGGGGCCCTGCCGAGCCTGGGGCCTGGGGGGCGGACGGGTCCTGGAACTTATCGGCCCCCGGCACCTCTTTGTGGACGTGGTAGGACAGGTTCCTCATGATGCACACGCAGTTCTCCACCGACTGGGGAGAGAGAGAGACGGCGACAAACACAGACTGCTTAGCCCCAACCAATCACAGAAGGAAACACTATCAATGTCGAGAAAAACACTATAAATGTAGACAGAAACATTATAAATGTAGACAGAAACACTATGAATGTAGACAGAAACACTATAAATGTAGACAGAAACACTATATTCGTGGACAGAAACACTATAAATGTAGACAGAAACTATACATGTAGACAGAAACACTATACATGTAGACAGAAACACCATAAATGCTGACAAAAACACTATAAATGTAAACAGAAACACTCCTGCAGCTGCCGAACGTTGTCACAGTAACAGGTCGTGCGGATACCTTGTTGTCCATGTCTTTCTTCCCGACAGCTGACTGGAGGGCGTGGAGAAGGGCATCCACCAATCCCTCGCACTCCCTCAGTCTGCGTCGCGCCTCCGCACCGTCTGAACTCACGTTTCTGAGGGAGCGACACACACAAACACACAGGTTCTCACGTTTCTGAGGGAGCGACACACACAAACACACAGGTTCAGATCGACAGTTGCATTGACAGTTTGTGAGGCAGGTCTAAGTGTGTGGCTGGGCGGGAGGCAGAGTGGAGGAAGGGTAGGGGGCAGCCACAATCCAAACCTTCACTAGGGACTACGTTTAAGAGGGCTTCCAGCCATACAATCCCATTACCTAGTGCTCAGCTAGGACTTGTGGAAGCCGGCACGGCAAAGAGGCTGAGGGGCATTGAAAACCAGAGTGCATACTCAAACGCACACACTCTCTCACATACAAACACACACACTTACGAATGTACACACACACACACTTAAAAATGTACACACTCACATAAGGCTAGACCACAATGATTCATATTGAGAGACTTGTTGCTCTTGTTGGTTAGTTGTGACGGTTTTAAATTATTGTACTCGCTGTGAAATATTCTACTGTTGATTATTATATGACTTATTTGGTTTTTCACAATGTATGCTTCATGTTTTGGCTGCTCGTAATGTCTCGTTGTTATGATCAGTGACCTATGCTCTTTTGTAAAGCTCTCTCTTGGAAGTCGCTTTGGATAAAAGCGTCTGCTAAATGCATAAATGTAAATGTAGACCAGATACAAGACTACAACAAACGCCACACATTCACAGTGGCAAAATGACTTTCTGTAAGTGTTTACGCGTGGGTATATGTGATATTGTGCGTGTTTGTGAGTGTGCAAATGTGAGATTGTGAGCCTGAGTGAGTGTGTGTGCGGCCCGTGCCACTCTGCCGTGCCGACTCCATTCATCTCAGGGCGGAAGCGGGGCCGTTCAGACACCGAGGATAATTCCAATGAATCCGGAGCAGCGAGACAGAAGACACCAGAGGCCATCTGGGCCAACGCCATCTCCCATGAACCCTCACATCCGTGTCCCTCCGGGCCAGGGGAAAACAGCTCGCTCCGCTAACGTGCTAGCGGGGAGCCTCCACCTGGGACTGATGTGACAGCTGTGCGTTTTTAGGCAGACAGACCGATAGGGGTTCGAGGTGTTTACTGGCGGGCGTTTCATTTCACCTGGTCTTTCCTCAGGCTGTCTCCCTGAAGGGAGGCTAGTTTATAGAGCCCTGACCTGCTTGGGGGGGAGGGGGAAATATAACCTTTGACCTCCCGATAGACCTACAGACCCATGGACCTGCAGCCTCAGGCTGGTCCCTCTAGCCTCACTAAACCTCTAGTCTCACTAGACCTCCAGCCTCACTAGACCTCCAGCCTCACTAGACCTCCAGCCTCACTAGACCTCCAACCTCACTAGACCTCCAGCCTCACTAGACCTCCAGCCTCACTAGACCTCCAACCTCACTAGACCTCCAGCCTCACTAGACCTCCAGCCTCACTAGACCTCCAGCCTCACTAGACCTCCAGCCTCACTAGACCTCCAACCTCACTAGACCTCCAGCCTCACTAGACCTCCAGCCTCACTAGACCTCCCTCTACAGTGTGTGTGTGTGTGTGTGTGTGTGTGCGCTGTGTGCACCGTGTGCATTGTGCGCAGGGGTTTCAATGAACTGGCTAGGTCCAGAGGTCAGGTGACATTTGTCCAGAAAAGACAATAACCTGTCATGTGGGGAGTGTGTGAAGGGAGACAGCCTCACTAATGGAGAGCGATCATGGGCCTCCCCCTGAGCTCTCATGACTTCCACACGTCATCACAAGGTCCAAGTTACTGGGAAACACACACGCAGACACAACACACACACACTTACACACAACGGACAAAACCACACTGAATGTGTAGTTTACTATACATTTACTAAGAAACAGATATACACACGCACACACACGGCAAAGCTGAGGCGAGACATACGTGGCCCTGTTCCTGTGAGTCACTGTCATGATGCTCATAAATGGCCATTGGTTATGATGTGTTCACGGGAACGAACCTGCAGCTCTATCCAGACATGAGCAAACAGAATCTCTCATACATCAGAAGATCTCCCTCCAGATCACCCCGCGTCTCTGCTCCTAGGCAGCTTACTAGGCAACCGATACGCTGCTGTCGTTGGCTACAGTTACCATGGAGACGTGATCTCGGCAGCAGGTTGGACAAAGAGAGGGGGAGAGAAAGAGAGAGGGGGAGAGAGAGGGGGGAGAGAGAGGGGGAGAAAGAGAGAGAGATAAAGAGTGGGGGGGTAAAGAAAGGGAGAGAGGGGAGAGCTAGAGAATGAGGGGGGGAGAGAGCAGGAGGGACATATAAGAATGGAGCTACAGGGAGGGAGGGAGGGAGGGAGGGAGGGAGGGAGGGAGGGAGGGAGGGAGGGAGGGAGGGAGGGGAGGGAGGGAGGGAGGGAGGAATAGAGAGAGAGAGAGAGAGAGAGAGAGAGAGAGAGGGAGGGAGGGAGGGAGGGAGAGAGAGAGAGAGAGAGAGAGAGAGAGAGAGACAGAGAGAGAGAGAGAGAGAGAGAGAGAGAGAGAGAGAGAGAGAGAGAGAGAGAGAGAGAGAGAGAGAGGCAGGGGAGTTATAGAGAGAGAGGGTGGAGATAAAGGTCTGGAGTGATGGCAACAGAAATAACAAACCCTAGTGCCTGAGGATACATTGTCTGACCTGTGGGATGGATCAGGGCGCAGGTCAGACCAGATAAGTGTTTATGCCCCATTCCCCCCCTCAAACACACACACTGTAGACACACACAGACACACACACACACACACACGCTAAGCTTCATAGTGGAGCCCTGCGACTGGGGTTCAGAGGACAAGCGAGGCCTGATTAGAACGGTCTCTGAGGGGAGTGGCCTAAACTGATGGGTGGTGAGGAAGAGAAAGAGAGAGAGAGACACACAGAAACAGACACAGAGAGAGACAGAGAGAGAGAGAGAGAGAGATGAGAGAGAGAGAGAGAGAACCCACACAGAAGAATTTTAATCTGGAACAGCAGGGATTGGTATTGGTGTGTGTATGTGTGCATGCGCTTGGAAGGAGAAGGAAAGCGTCAAGTTGAATGCCGACCAACAGCCTTCTGTTGCGATGAGCTGCAGTAGATTATAGAACAGGGCAAGCTGCAGCAGATTATAAAACAGGCATGCTGGAGCTGGGACCATGATAGCACAAACACACACCACGCACACACCCCTTGTGTCCAGCTCCAAAATACTAATGACTCCAAATCAGCAGAGGTTGGTAGATAAGGAAGTGTAGATTATCCTCACAAGTCAGCTCAGGGAAAAAGCCACTTTATGAGACCCTCTTATCACCCCCAGGTGTGCTTTAACCAGCCCAGCTGGCTGGTATCTCCTGGTGGAGTCACAGTGGGAGACGAGGAGAGAACCACTGGGGTCATTATCTCTGCCTCAAACCCCCAGGCCCCAGCACACACTCCCTCCTTAACGCTGAAACTGCCGAGGTTCCTCAAGGTCAAGAGGCCAGGAGAGACAGGTTCCTCAAGGTCAAGAGGCCAGGAGAGACAGGTTCCTCAAGGTCAAGAGGCCAGGAGAGACAGGTTCCTCAAGGTCAAGAGGCCAGGAGAGACAGTTAACACTGTACAGTCGGGATTAACCCTTCACTCTCACCCCCGGATTAAGCGTCTCTCTGAGAGATGCTTCCATAATGAGATGTTGTTGGAATACTGAGGAATCCGAAAGGCAAAAACACAAGATAATACACCAAGGAGGCAGTTTTGAGACTGGACTGCTTTGGTCTGGAATGCTACAGGTCATGTGACCTTGCTACGGCTGAGCAATACAAACAAAGCCTGATTTTTTTTTTTCTGGGGGGGGGGGGGGGGGGGCGCACACACACACACACACAAAAAATGGTTCTAGTCAGCCAGAGAAATGAACAGACTAACCTACTCCACTGTAAGTCAATCTTGTCTCGTAACCTCTTCAACTTTCCAGCTCACGGAGGGAGGTAGGGGGGTGGTGTGTGTGCGGGGAGGGGGGGCACGCGGAGCACGGGTAACGCTGGGTTTTCACTTTTACAGAGAGGACGAGGAGACTGGATCTCAGGTAACCATGGCGATAAGCCTCCTGGGTCTGGGGAGGGTCTTAATCAAGGGGGTCTGGCGGCCAGCTCGCACGGCCGCAGGTCTGAGGCTCCCTCTGTGCGGCTGCTGCTAATAGGCCCGCTAATGGTCCAAGTGCTGTGGCTGGACGAACACTGCATTGATTTCCGTCTGAGTGTTCGCCATTACACAGGTGGATAAAACAAAACACAGGTGGAGTCCCAGTGCTCCTCTACAGAGAGTACAGCGGAAAGCAGCATAACAGGTCCACAGTGTGTGTGTGTGTGTGTGGACAGCAGTTGGTCGTTGACTACTGTGCCAAACTCGACACATTCAGCACGTGCATATTCATTTGCACCATACACAATACATGGGTGGATAGGCACGTGCAAGTACCACACCCAACCCCCCCACCCCCTCCCCTCGCCATCCCATCACCTCTGGCTCCACCACCCACTCTCCCACCCTCCCACCCTCACCTCCCCGTCCCCCCGTGCCCCGGCTGGGGTGGCGGGCGTGGTACCTGAGGCAGCCGGAGGTGTTCTTGAAGACGGTGGTCCACTCTGCGTCGCGGGGTTTGGAGTCCTCGTTGGGCTCGTGCTCCCAGCCCGAGTGGGGGATGATGACCTCGTTGGTCATGGTCTGCAGCCCGTGGTTGATGATGACCATCTTCAGAGGCTCGAAGGACGACAGGTTCCACAGAGTTCCTGCTCAGAGAGAGAGAGGGAGAGAGAGATACAGATAGAGGGAGAGAACACGAGCGGGAGAGATGGAGAGAGGTTAGTTGCGTGGTGCTTCTGAAGTGCTTGAGGTCAGTGGTAAAAGAGTGGACAGCATCAACCGTTACAATGCTTCCTATGCCAGCAGAGAACAACTGTATCCCTGCTCCACATGGTGAGGGAGGAGAGGGAGGGAGGGAGGGAGGGAGGGAGAAAGAGGGAGGGAGGGAAGGGAGGAGAGGGAGGAGAGGGAGGGAGGGAAGGGAGGAGAGGGAGGGAGGGAAGGGAGGAGAGGGAGGGAAGGGAGGAGAGGGAGGCGAGGGAGGGAGGGAGGGAGGGAGGAGAGGGAGGAGAGGGAGGGAGGGGAGGGGAGGGGAGGGGAGGGGAGGGGAGGGGAGGGGAGGGGAGGGGAGGGGAGGGGAGGGGAGGGGAGGGGAGGGGAGGGGAGGGGAGGGGAGGGGAGGGAGGGAGGGAGGGAGGGAGGGAGGGAGGAGAGGGAGGGAAGGGAGGAGAGGGAGGCGAGGGAGGGAGGGAGGGAGGAGAGGGAGGGAAGGGAGGAGAGGGAGGCGAGGGAGGGAGGGAGGGAGGAGAGGGAGGGAGGGAAGGGAGGAGAGGGAGGGAAGGGAGGAGAGGGAGGCGAGGGAGGGAGGGAGGGAGGAGAGGGAGGGAGGGAAGGGAGGAGAGGGAGGCGAGGGAGGGAGGGAGGGAGGGAGGGAGGAGAGGGAGGGAAGGGAGGAGAGGGAGGGAAGGGAGGAGAGGGAGGCGAGGGAGGGAGGGAGGGAGGAGAGGGAGGAGAGGGAGGGAGGGGAGGGGAGGGAGGGGAGGGAGGGGAGGGAGGAGAGGGAGGAGAGGGAGAGGAGGGAGGAAGTGGAGAAGCCCCAAGCCCCATGACTGTTGCAATAAAGAGAGAGTCAAGAGGGATTTCTCAATAACAAATGGATGTTCTGCAGCAAGCAACGGGTTTGTGAAAAGAAAAATATTACAAATTGACTTCAAAGTCCACCTACGGCACACACATAGGGCCTGGCCTTTAGTTTTATTAACAAAACCCCCCAACCCCCTCCCCAGCAGCTCCGCCCGCCGACCCACCCCCCCACTCTCTCCATCCCTTGTCCTCACCCCAGTCAGAGATGGAGCAAAATAGTAGGAAGATAAACGATTTCATCTGGGGTCAGAAAGTATTCCCCCCCCCCCCCCCCCCCCGGCACCAAGGAAGATTTCTTACTCAGACAGAACAATAATAGCCAGGAGCAGCAGTGTTTCACTAAATCTTATGCACACACTCCCTCGCATAAACACACAGACACAAAGATGGCCATATGCAGCACACTTAAACTGTCGTAACTCCCCAGCTCTGAGGAACTGTATCCCTAAAGTTTCCACATGGTCAATATTTTCCCTGTCAAATCATGCTGACTGCACAAGCACACACAAAAAAACGGAACTAAAAATACTTCTCCAGTAAAAATATTCTTGGGTGTGTTCGTGCCTGGAGAAAACTACTGCCCAGATCCAATAATAGCACAACCAGGCCTCCATCTACTATACATGGCTTCCATCCGACATAAAAATAAATAAAAATAAACTAAGAAAGAAAGTAATCCACTTATTGTGGGCATGAATCGATGTCGAACAAGCTGCACTAAACAAAGATGTTGCTGTCTGGTGTTTTTAATTCAAATCAATTCACTATTAATCCCAGTTCCTTCTTTCCTTCATTTTCAAGATGCAAGTTTACTCAGGTTCATTCACTGGTGCACTGGGATTCATGGTCCTGTTCCTCTCAACAGTTTCCTAGTAGTGTAACCTAAGTCGTATGTGGTGCTCCTATTAGCACCGTCTGAAAGTTCTAAATAAATGAATTGTAATCCTGTGTAAACCCGTTCTCTTTGGCAGCATATATTTGTTTACCTATGTAACAGCAGCGGCTGTGTTCGTGGGCTGGGTGGAGAGAGCAGAGATGGATGGCTAGTAACACGAGAGGCTGACGGCTTGATTAGCTCCAGCGCTAGGACATTAGCGTCACTCCATTAACTCTCACAACGAGCAGCCAGCATGCCGCGACAAGCTAGCTGGGCTGTCCTCCATGCTAATGTTAGCTATAGCATTAAGCAATCATTCTGGCAAACTTTTCACTGTTTGTGAACACTGCAGCCCAAGACTAGGTTTCTTGTCAGATTTAGGTCTTAAGCTGGACCTGTAGGAACATTCATTTATTTTCTGTAAATGGGAAACAAAGGGAAAAGCTGTTGGAAACACATTTGGCTTTGGACAAGGTGAATGTTTCATCGAGCAGAATACAGAGAAGGCGCCTCAAATCCGTCTTGTGAAGAATGGAGATTTGCCCGAAAGGAGATTCATCCTCTATCGTTAGAGATAGATATCCTCCAATTCCTCAGGAAACTCCTCCAAACTTCAGATGTGTACGCACATGCTGACAGAGAGAGAGCAAGCCTCCACACCTATCTTAACATGCCCTTCACTGTCAAACATTAGGGCTGACATATCGGTCAGGATAGCGCCTGTCCTTCAGCCCGCGTAGTTAAAGCTGTGTCTGGAGGACAAAGGCATGTCTTTGTACCGACGCCTCCATACATCACACACAGTCGGCCATAGCTCGCAGCCCCACTGTTGTTTGGTGACCTTTTTTTTTTTTTACATTTAGTCATTTAGCAGACGCTCTTATCCAGAGCGACTTACAGTAAGTACAGGGACATTCCCCCGAGGCAAGTAGGGTGAAGTGCCTTGCCCAAGGACACGTCATTTTGCACAGCCTGGAATCGAACCGGCAACCTCTAACAGCCCGATTCCCTAACCCCTCAGCCATCTGACCCCCTGACCTTCCTGCCCCTGACTAGGATCTCATGTTTCCGAGCAGTGTGTCCAAACTACCATAACTCCATCATATCTGTATATGATACATCTGATATGTATCGTTTACACGGCCTGTTTATGTATACAGTACATGTTTCCTATTTCCATGACTGTCAGCATATACAATGCATACTCGCTGTTCCAACGAGGCCCTTCTGATCCTCAAAAATCAAATCAAAATGTATTTGGATAGCCCTTTTTACATGCAAGCATGTCACAAAGGGTTTCACATACGCCCATAGAACTGCCCCTCAACCAACCTAAACCCTCAAGGAAGACAAGGAAAAACTCTATCCGTAGCTTGCTCCACCTGGAAACATTGTACAGCTTTGGTGTTTGGGCTGGGTTCCTGTTATGTACGTTCCATCGTCACATCTACAGGTGCCCCACAAGCCGAGGAGCTGCGTTGCGTTTCCCGAAGGAGTCATACCAGACCCCCCCCTCCTCTCTTTTGAATCCCTCTCTTCCTCCCCAACTCATGCTCTGGCTCTATGCCCGCGCTGTGTGTCTGCGTGTGTGTGCGTGTGTGTGTGTGCGTGTGTGTGTGTGCGTGTGAGCGTGTGGCTCTGGGCTCCTAATTCAATTTCCTGAGCTCTGCGGCTACAGATGTGGACGCTCCATCAAGGGCCGCTCACTTAGGCCGGCCCATTACCGCTGGCCCCCGCCCCCCTGCACCCCCCCCCACACCGCTCCCCCCCTCCCCAGCCCCAACCCTGCCACCTCAACCCATCCATCATGTGCAGGCAGACAAACAAGGGAGGGAGAGAGAGGGAGGGAGGGAGAGACGAAGGGAGAGAGTGATGGAGGAAGGGAGAGGAACAGGGAGAGAGGGAGAGAGAGGGATGGCATGCAGGGAGAGAGAGAAGGATAAGAGGGAGAGAGATGGAAGGAGGGAGAGAGATGGAGGGTAAGGGAGAGAGATGAAGGGAGGGAGAGAGAGATGGAGGGTAAGGAAGAGAGATGAAGGGAGGGAGAGAGAGATGGAGGGTAAGGGAGAGAAATGAAGGGAGGGAGAGAGACGGATGGTAAAGGAGAGAGATGAAGGGAGGGAGAGAGAGATGGAGGGTAAGGGAGAGAAATGAAGGGAGGGAGAGAGACGGATGGTAAAGGAGAGAGATGAAGGGAGGGAGAGAGATGGAGGGTAAGGGAGAGAAATGAAGGGAGGGAGAGAGAGATGGATGGTAAAGGAGAGAGATAAAGGGAGGGGGAGGGAGAGAGATGAAGGGAGGGAGAGAGAGATGGGGGGTAAGGGAGAGAGATGGAGGGAAAGAGAAAAAGGTGGAGAGAGAGAGAAGGAGGGAGAAAGAGAGTGTACGCTATTAGCTATGCAGCCGTAACTCTCTCTGCAGATGTATTAGAGGCAGACATCTGGGCTGAGATGAGGATGAAGGGAGGGGGTGGGGTGTGGGGAGGGGGTGGTGGTCTTAGCAGGAAGGCAGGTGTAGCTAGCCTATACTGACCGGTCTTACAGAGACTGAGTGTGTGTGTGTTCTAGGGGGTTTTAGGGAGTGTAGACAGCTCCTGTTTAATTGCCTTTCCTCCAACCGACCCAGCTTCTGCAGGGTACATCCAAACGTTAAGCTTGAACATTTCCCCCACCAACACCACCACCCCCCCACCACCACTCACCACCTTGACTATCTCCCCAGCCCTGTGCTTGCTGGAGAACCCCCCGGCCCCGGGTCTGATAGGAAGGAAAGCGAAACGGGGAGAGAGACGGGGAGAGAGAACAAGCTCCAGAACTAATAACCGCTTCTTGCATGTGGGACGGCGAAACCATCTGGCTCCTTTCACGTCAAGCTTTTCCTTGCAGAAAGCGAGACTCGCTGCGGTTTTAGGAACAGCACAACACAAGTCCTTTAAAACGCACGCGGCCAACTCGAAACAGTCTATTTTTAAAAGCCAGCAATTATATTTAATTGTAGAAAAACACAGGCAGTTTAGAGGCTGCAGACCTTCCCTGGAAGCACAGGCCATTGTGATGGGGTTGTTATCCTAGACCCAGCAGCACTGGCCGCTCCAGGCAGGAGGGAGGGTACATTTTATTTTCTCTCTACGGTATATCTTATTTCTATTTCTCTCCTATACAATTGACTGTATATGCAGTCAATTCAAACAAATGAAAGTATAAAAAGATGTGTCTAAATATACCCATAATGCAGTGTACTGCACTATATATTTGTGTGTATTTATTTTATATTATATATATATAATGTGTGAGAGAGAGAGAAACAGAGAGAGAAACTGTATACGAGGGTATCTATAAAAGAAGTCAGAGAGAGAAGTTGTCTCTCCTCCCCAGGGCTGTGCTAGGAGGTTATTTTTAGTGGCGATTGAGAGTGAAGTTGTGCTGTATGGGCCATCAGTTGTTTACTGGCACACATATCCCTCACTGCGACATCTCTCTCAGAGGCAGCCTCCTTGTACGCACACACACACACACACACAATCCAGCTCTGCTTCTCAGCGTATTCAACGGGAGAGCTGCGGAAGGGAGGCCTGACTGAAAGCAAACACAACGTTGCGGCGGCGAGGTGAAAGGTCCCGTCTCTCCAGCCTACTGGGGGGATCTGTGGAGAGAAGAGTCTGGCCTGTCCAAAAAGGGACCCCTAACCCACTCCCAGCTTACCAGCATGTTGACCGAATATCTGTCGGGTCAGACCAGTTGTGTGAGGATTAGTGAGGCGGGAGAGAGACGAGCCATTGTGATCCCTCGCTGACATTTAGCAGGTCGGGACCACGCCCCAGACCGAAGGTATTATAACGCTGGCCTGGTTTGGACCCTAACCCTAACCCTTGCCCTGCGCCAAGCTCAGACGGAAGAGTACAGATTACAGCCCGCCAGATTACACTGACAGCACACCCTCACAGACAACACAGAGGATAGAATGTACACTGTTTGTGTGTCGCTTAGCTAAAAGCGTCTGCTAAATGAAGGAAATGTAAAAATGCAACCGTCCCGTGTCAAAGTAAAAAGGTTTTCGTTTACCTTTTACATTTTGAAGTCCAACCAAAATGTTCAATAAATAAACACCCACTAATGTATTAAAACATATTTAGAATAAAACATGGTCATTATAAAAGTCAACCGATGTACAAACACAGTGTTTTGTGATGTATCCACAAGTACAGTAGACCAGTAGAAACTAAACTCTGGGTGAAGCCACAAGCGGCCCTAGCTCTATCCCTAGACTTGGCCCTAGCTCTATCCCTAGACTTGGCCCTAGCTCTATCCCTAGACTTGGCCCTAGCTCTATCCCTAGACTTGGCCCTAGCTCTATCCCTAGACTTGGCCCTAGCTCTATCCTTAGACTTGGCCCTAGCTCTATCCCTAGACTTGGCCCTAGCCCTCGGCCACACTGTGGGTGGAGCCTCCAGCCTCGCTTCCTGTCATTAAACCCCAGCAGGCCTCCAGACTCCCCCTCACCTGTGATGAGTTCTCGGACCTCCATGTCGTTGGTCTTCCTCAGCAGACGGATCAGGGCGGGGATGCCGTCGCAGTTCTTGATGGCCACCTTGTTGTCGTGGTCCTTCCCGTAGGAGATGTTCCTCAGGGCCCCGCAGGCCTTGCGGTGGACCTCGGCCTTGGGGTGGTCCAGCAGGCCGGCTAGGGCGGGGATGCCCTTCAGCTGGCGCACGTCCTTCTTGATCTTGTCGTTCTCGTAGCACAGGTGCTGCAGATAGGCGGCGGCGTTGGACTTGACCGGGTCGATGGGGTGGCCCAGCATGGCGATGACCTCGGGCAGGTCGGGGTCGCGCCAGCGCGGGTCCTTGCGGATGCTGTCGATGGAGGGCGAGCGCCGGCCACCCATGCGGTCCAGGCTGGCCATGCTGCCGCGCTCGGGCTGGGCCAGGGGCGCCGGGTACATGCCGTGGATGTAGGGGTGGCGCTCGTCGATCAGCTCCGCCTCGATGGGGTCCTCGTACCCTCTGGGTGGGGAGAGAGGAGGGAGTGAGTGAGGGAGAGAGAGGGAGAGGAGGGAGAGTGTGTGAGGGAGCAGGAGAGGGAGAGAGAGGGGAAAGAAAGAAAGAGAAAGAGGGAGAGGGAGTAAGATATGGAGAGAGTCTAGCGGGATTTGTCGAGTTGAGGGATTACGGAGGGAGTCGGGGGCGAAATTCAAGGAAGGTGAGAAAGTGAGTGATGCAGGGAAACGGAGAGAGCTCGGCGAAGGGGTGAAGGAGAGGTGAAACCACGGGGGCGTGAGAGTAAACAGAGGAGAGGACAGACACGGGAGCTGGTCTGTCATTAGGCGCTCTGTCAGAGGAATAGTGCTTGTAAACAAACCCGCGCGCGCGCAGGCAAGCCCGCTCCTAATTACGAACAGGGCCTGTCGGTTTACAGATGTATACATTTGTCTTGTCACCTCGTGTTATTAACGATGTTGTTGGAGTTTACAGGGAAGGAAGAAGGGGAAAGGGAGGAGGAGGGGAGTCGGGAGAGAAGGAGAGAGAGACGGGGGGGGAAGGAGAGGGAGGGAGGGAAAGGGAGGAGATAGAACGAGAGAGAGAGGGCGAGGGCCAACGGCAACCGGGGCTGACTACAAAGCCAAAGTCATCGGGGGAAAGGAAACACTTCTGAGGTTTTCAAGACAGCACCAGGGGTTTGTGGAAGAGGGGGGGGGGGGGGAGGGGATGGCGTCACCCCCCCCTCCCCCAGGAGAAAGGAGAACTGAGAGAGTTCCGGAGAACCCAAGAGGAAGGTTCTTCTGAGCCTCACCTGCCCCCCAAGACCCGCTCTGGTCCCGGCACCAAAGACTATGCTAATGCTGCCTGTCTCTCTGGGACCAGGGCTGGCTCGGTTAGCAGCGGCTTCATCTCTCACACACAGATGTAGCACAACTTCCACATTCTGGAGTATGTGTGTGTGTGTCACAAGCACCCTGGCATAGTAGCCATTTACGTACACAAACGTACGCACACGTACTACACACAAACACACACACACGAGTACACACCCACGCACTGTGAACGCACGTGCTCACAAACAAGTACACACACGTCCCTCACGTGTACGACAAGTCTCTCTGCTCTGCAGAGGGGCTTCCTCTATCCTCACGTGGACCATAGAAGAAGAACCAGCTCCTCCTTGTCCTCCAATGGGGGATATGACACGCACGAGCGATCCCGTTAGCGAGATCCTGTTGTCGCACTGTCTCGTAACAGACTGCACCCGCACACCGTTGTTTTTTTTCTCCGTACGATGTTGCACTTGAAAGGTGATGATGCTGTTATTGTGGCCACCCCGTCCTATCATCAGAATGATCTACTCTCGTGCTGCATCAGAACAATGTAGTCTTGTACCGGGTCACCAAGGTAACCATGGCGTTGTAGGACGGGCGATATTGAGCCGGAAAGGCTTCTCTGCTTCCCCTACTCCTTGCTCTTGGCCCTTCCTTCCACTCAAGTGACAGGCAAGAGGACAGACAGGAAGTGGGAGATGGGGAAACCAATTATGCTAGTGCACCCTGTAGCATTCCCCCTCCTCCCCCCCCCCCCACACACACACCAACTCAGAGAAGCTTGTTTACCACGGTTACATAAGGCCTGTTTCCCACCATTTATTTGATGCATGTATGGGTGCGACAAAATGGGTGCTAGCGCTGGTGATTTAAGGAGAACTGCTCGCTATGAAGCTTGAACTTTAATGAGTTTTATGGTAATTACGTGTTGGAAAGGTCTTCCTGTGAATGTTGAATCTGGGCGCTATCTGGAAGGGCTGGGGAACATTACTGTGTGGGTTTGTGGTTGTTTTGGAAACGAGAGCCCCACCAACAGCTTTTACAGCACTGCTTTGCTACATTTAAGTGCAGAGTGGAATCAATACAAGATGAACAGGGAGAAATGCCTCCTGGCCCGGCATTGCAACATGACACTAACTCAGAAGATGGCTCTGTATTAATAATGATGGAGTACACAGGCTAAACCGTCAGCAGAGAATCTAAGAGGCGTTCAAACAGCAATGGCAAAAGCTTGTTCGCCGAAGTTAATGCAAAGAGAAACAAAACGTAGCGAAAGACCCTGCGAGGCTAACTGTACCGACATATCCGACCAACGCTGACACAAAGTGCTGACGTAGAATGACTTAGCGTTAGCCTAGCGGTGTGTGGGTGGAAGGTTGGCTATCTCAGCCCCGGCGGTCGTCACCGTGACCGTCCTTGTCCTTCTTAAACAGGTGTCTGCCATCCCAAAATAAGACCTCGACACGGCCTACTGGAGGAGGTCGCGTTGCGAACCCAAACATGCATTCCTCACAGCGGGTGGGAGGGTCCAACACCCCCCCCCTCTGGGTCTGAGTGGCGTCGGAGGATCGCGGAGGGGAACGCCACAAGCCCCGGGCTCTGCTCCTGGTCAGAGGAGGGAGGGTCACCACCAGCCAGTCATTACAGCCAGACATCAAGACTGAGACTGCTGCTCTGTGGTCAGGAGGGAATTCTCCTCATCTGGCCTGGTGACGTGGAAAAAGACACGGTGTGTGTGTGTGTTGAAACACCCTGGCTTCCAACAACACTTTCTCAACAATCTCAAACTCCTAGTGAAATTGGACCTGACACGTAAGAGGGGAAAGCAATGACCCTCTGAAAGTAACGAGCGCCACACTATTACGCGACATCCCTATGAGGTGTATGCACCTACGCTGCATCCTCTCTCTCTCTGCAACACGCAACACACACACACACACACGGTACAGTGAAGAGATAGGACTCATTTAGATACAATTGATTCTGAGGGCTCGGCAACCCGCCGCTGACTGAGTGATGGGAATGTCAGGATTTGCATTTAAATTGGCGCCATTGTGTGCGTAGGGGGATGTATTCACAGGATGTGAAAGGCCTCGCCAGACCTGCGGACATGACGCTCCAGCGATCATCACGGCGGCTCGCACTCGTGTTAATGGAGCCGCTAAAAGTCCTGCCAAGCTGTCCCTCCTCGCTGTGTGTGCGTGTCTGTGTGTTTGTGCATGTCTGTGTGTGTCTGTGTGTTTGTGCATGTCTGTGTGTGTATGTGTGTTTGTGCATGTCTGTGTGTGTCCGTGTGTCCACGTCTCAGTGTGTGTTACTGTCTCTGTGTTTCTGCGCGCGCGCGCGCGTAGGCATAGCCGGGATGCTCGACGCATATCTAATATGGCTTCTGAGAGATGTCCACCTAGCTATTTTCCCCTCTCGTCTTCTGTCAATGATCTTGATCACATTTCCTTCCATGTGGTCGTTAACCGTCTGCTACAGCAGTCTCTTGGAAGGACAGAAGCTGAAAGGATTAGCAAGCTCGCGGAAGACATGTCCCCGTGTCTCATTTCAGAAAGGTTCCCACACGCCTACAGTGTCTCACTGACTAGCCACACAACAGACTGCTTATTTGGAATCGTAAAGCAATTATTATATCATTGATTTTCGATTCACTTGAGGCCTGTCTCTGGGAAGAAAAATTCAAAGCAGGCAAAACATGTTTTTTTTTCTTCCTCTCTCTCTTTTTACTTTTAATTGCTTTGGTTGTTTTGATGTCATTATCTGTTTTTCACAAGTTGTGTTTATTTTTTGTTGTTGCTACATTGACAATGTTGTGAAGTTTCTCTTGCTGCCAAATGATAAGAAAACACAGGACTAGGAGATGATAGAAGGAGAGAACAGGAGAAGAGAGGAGAGAACGGGAGAGGGGAAGATAATAGAGGAAAGGAGAGGAGGGGAGAAGAGAAGAGGGGAAATCTACATGGCATGTGTGTTCCTTGGGCGCATCACTGTGGACCAGACTTCATTAGAACGCCCTCTCTATATTCCCCACTGAGAGGATGGAGGAGGAGGGGTGTGGGTGGGTGGTCTCTGGGGGTGCGGTGACCCGTGATGCCCTGTGTGTGCCACGGGCAGGTGGGCGGGTGGGCAGGTGCAGGGCGGGTCATCCGGGGAGCTAGCGGTCATTAGAAGATGGTCTCAGGACACCTCCATTGTCTAGTAGAGTTCAAAAACCGCTATTAATCATGCTGCCAAAGGCTGCATGTGCGCACAAACACACACGCACGCACACACTCACACACACACACACGTAAGGCAAAGCAAGGGACAGAGTGAAAATAACAGGCAGGAGAGAACAGGTGGGAACACACACAAGGGCAGCCAGCAACCCTACGCAGACACACACACACACACACACGGAGCGTATTTAAAGCAGAGAGCTGTCATTTTCCCAGTAACGGTAGAACAATCACTACAGCGACCTCACACGGGCCCGGCAACGGCGCAGGAAGCCATTTTGCGCTAAACATCTTAATTTTTCTCCGGCGCATAATTGAGGGTTTCCAAAGAGGCCAGACGATAAGCTGTAATTAAACCGCTTTAATTCGAACATTCATCACGGCAAACGCGGGTCCCGGTTCCGTGGGAGGTGCTAATGTGCGACGGAGAGAGGCAGGAGCCAAGGGGCCCGGGAGAGAGATGATCCTCCACATCTAAACAGAGAGAGAGGGTCCGGTCCCCATCCAGATAACGTCCTCCGAAAGAGAGAGCACGAACTGCGCTCGAGCCGTTCGATGTGTCTGCCTGACAGTGCCTGAGTGCGTGTGTGCGCGCGCGCGCGCGTGTTTGTGTTGACACATGTTCAAACGGCGCGAGTACAAATTGCCTGTCTCTCAGTCTCCCTCTCTCTAAACTCATCTTAGGCCTTTTGGAAAGTGATGTGTTTATGCGTGTGTGTGTGCGTTTGCGTGTGCGAAGGGGGAGCGTTCGAGAGCGTGTCTGTGCAGACGGAAGCTCTGATTAAACAGCACCTCCCTCCTCCAGACTAACCACAACATGTAAACACAGCTGCCTTTGAAATCAGCAAGAGGGTGGACGGGTGTGTGCGTGCGACCGTGAGTGAGGTTTGTGTGGGTGTCGTGTCGTGTGAGTGTACATGTGTGATTAAGGCTCCCGAAATGGAACCCCTGCACTGTCAACACTCTGCCACTTCTGTGCTTCAACATCACCTTTGAACTTCTTACATGACAGCAAAAACGAACATAAACCCATTTTCCTCTTGCCTCCCCTCCACCTCCCTTCCTCCGAATCCAACTCAGGGTCTTGGAGAGGTTCTCTCTGCCGTCTGTGTGCAGGAGAGGGTAGGGAGAGGGCCCCGCTGGACTGTCAAGGGGAAAGTGATTGGGAGCCATTAGGAGGTGAGAGTCCATTTTGGGGTATTTATTGCCGTCTAACAGGGTGGTTTCCTCGGCCAGAAGAAGCCCAGGGTTAGAGTTCCCTTGATAAAATGTTTCTTACTGACTAAGGACACTCTGGCCGAAACGTTTGAAATCAAACGTTTTCCATCGCTCTGTCTCCTTCCTTCCCCACATCACACTCCTCTTTTGAAATGATAATAATCTCCCTCCCTTTCTCTCCGTGGCCCTCTCTCAGCCGTCCTCATGTCTTCTATCTCACCCGTCAAGCCTTCTCTCTCTTTTCTCTCTGACACAAACACATGTTCCGCCATTTGCATGAAAATGCTCATCAAAGCTCCTCGTTTCCGGCCCGCCTGTAGAAATGACTCACTCAGAAAATGCATCTGTTTACACATGTAGGCTAACGGACCACTGCCAGACCCATATCTGGCGGGAAAACAAGAATATGTCTTATTCACGCGACCGTCTCTCAAGCAAGCTACATCCATTGAGCTTGTTCCTGTCGACCGGGCCATCTAGACGCGAAACCAACCCCAGACAGAGTCACATCGAGTCCCATACATCCTAACCCCCGTATCCCACTGTCGTGTCAAATCTTGTTCTCCTGTCGTGCAAAATATTCTACGTATTGAAGGGGTGATATTATTCTAAGTCTGGAAGTGTGGTATAACCCCTCCTCCTGGCCCCCTCACCTGCCGCGCGGCCCGTCGCGGAGCGGTTCCCGCAGTGTGCGCCCGCGGTTGGCGCCCAGCGTGCGGCGGTTGGCCGTGGAGTAGTCGGGCTCCAGCTCGTACGGCTCCTCCTCCTCGGGGCCCAGGCTGCGCCGGTCGTCCTCCAGGCCGTAGGGCTCCGCCTGGAAGCGCTCGGGCTGCGAGCGGTTCAGGTCCACGCTGCTGGTGCCCATGGGCACCTGGGGCTGCGCCACGTGGCCGTAGTCGTCCTTCCGGATGGGGAGGGTGTAGCTGTTCTCCGGGCGGTAGCTGTTGGGCAGGTAGGGGTAGCGGGGCGGGCGGAAGTTGACGCCGCGCGACAGGCTCCCGTAGTTCTCCGTCACGTCGCCGTAGCCGTCGTGCAGGCCGTAGTGGCGGCCGTACTCGGCCTCGCTGTACGAGTCGTTGTAGTTGTTGTAGGAGCGCGTCAGCGTGGACGTGGCCTGCGGGGTGATGTAGCGCTCGCCGCCGTTCTTGGCGTAGCGCCGGTCGATGGAGTCGGTGTAGCTGCCCAGCGGGGACGAGCCCTCGGGGAGGGGGAGGCCGTCCGGGCCCAGCGGAACCTGCCGGACCGTCCGGGTGGTCACCGTCTTCACCATCTTGGTCACCTGGAGAGAGAGGGAGATGAACACGACGCCAGTCAGACAGGCACAGTGGAGGCTATCTTGACTCGTCTCCTGACGACAGCTTCCTCTCCTTATTTGTAGGCTGCTATGGATAGTAGGAACTGACAAGTACGTATTTGAAACGATTGGCGTTCGAAAGCTGCATGGGGACAAGGCGGGAGCCAGCCTAACGTGAGGAGAATGACACATGATACCGCGATGTTCAGGTGTCACACACACACACACACACTCGCACTCGCACACATTTACACTCACACACACTGTCACGGACAGAGTGAGATGTGGTCGTGGCTGACACCAGTCCAGGGATGCATCTGAGTGGACCGGGCAGGCCAATGGGACAGAGTAAAATCTATATTGCGGCTAGGCCACTGGAGTCATAAAAGTTCCTATTCATTTGTTATTTATCTCCATCCATTGAAAAGCCATGCATTCTGAAACCCAGTTGACCTGACAGTGTGTTTGGTTCTGTTCATATCTGTGGTGAGTTGGAGTCTCATGTGAGGAGAAAAGAAGCAGCTGTGGTATTAGTTTCTGGGGAGCAGATAGAAGGGGGGTCAGCAGGATTTGGAGGCCATGTTTTTCAGATCTGGGACCGGGCGCTCAGAGGAACAAGGCAGAACCTGGAAAGGACTTTCATGGAAGATCAGTACCCCATCATCTGGCTCTTTCATTTCTGTTTCTTTCTTGCTTTCTTTCTTTCTTTCTCTTTCTCACTTTCTGTCTGTCTGTCTGTCTGTCTGTCTGCTCTCTATCTGCTCTCTGTCTGCTCTCTGTCTGCTCTCTGTCTGTCTGTCTGTCTTACAGGCTGGTTATAGTGTTCAGACTGCATCTCTTCTCCTCAGGTCTACTAACCGCGGCTGCCGAAACCAATTTGCTGCCCAGTGGCTCATGCCGGGGCCATCATTTTGCACGCAGCCATAACTTCATCTTCACGACTAATGAGGTTGATGAAAATGTACCGTCGCTGTGGAGGGTGTGTGTGTGTGTGTGTGAGTCCGAGGGGATTCGACCGTGGCCGGCGAGGCGAACGCAGCTTGCTCCTGCCGACGAGGGGCAGACACGCCCCGAAAAAATCTTCTCAACTCTCCTCACCCTGTTTGACCATTTCACCACTTAACTGCGTTAATACATTGAATGTGGCATCCTCACTTCCTCGTCAGAAAGACAATTCAGATAAGGAAAGGCATGAAATCATTTTCCGTAATCACAATGAAGCATGAGCCGTCGCTATAAGGGTGTGAGATATTAAAAAGCACACAGAGGTAGTTAAGGCGTTGTCCTCATTAAATTACCCAGATTAATGTGAGAGGAATCTCAGACTTGATTACCACAAAGACCCCATTAAAGTTTGTTGTGATTAAACTTTTGTTGTGAGCCTATTTAAAGGAAATAAACTATTTCCAGAACACACATTTTCATTTCCGCTTTGCTGATAATTACAGTGAGAGTGTGTGTGGAGCTCACTTCTCCATTACTAGAAGCTCTGTGGGTCACACACCACACCAGCAAGAAGCCCCCCCACTGCCTGGAACTCGCATGATAATCAAGACTTTCATGTTGAAAATAAACCACCACGTTTGTCTGATTCTCAAGCCTAATAAAAACAGCTGGAGGTCCAGCCACCAGAGCTAGAAATAACAGACTTCAATGAGTGTCACTGCTGCTTGGTTAGGGGGCTGGGGTTAGAGTTGGGAGGGGTGGGGTGGGGGGGTTCTTTTTTTGTTGGGGGGGTGGGGGTAGTTGGGCTAGGGTTGGAAGACAGAGTCAGGCAAGGCGACCACCACACCCCAGGAAGACCTGCCAGGACTTGGGGGGGTGGCAGGTGGCGGGGGGCTGGGGGCGTGGGGCTGGGAAGTGGAGGGGGAGCAGGGGCTGTGAGGGGTAGGAGGGAGCAGGGGCTGGGGCTGGGGGCTGGGGAAAGGGAGGAGTAAACTCAGGGACTGAGGAGGGAGGGAGAGCAGGGCGTATCAACCATCCCCGTCCATATCCTCCTCTTTTGACCAGCACAGGTTCCACGCAGGTTGAAAAATCTGATCTCCTCCACAACCCACCAGTGTGTCTTACATGTGGCAGTCCACCAGACCCTAGGAGAGAGTGGATTAGACAGCTGTGAACCAGTCTCCCACCCCTGACATCCAGATCGGGCTTGTTCCAGCATCTTCCTCAGGGGGTTGGCTGGCTGTGATGGGAGGCACCATCAGACAGGTTGCAAACACACTTTGATCGCCAGGGAAGATCACAGCATGACAAACAAGCTGTAGAAGGGAGCTGGGGACATAAGCTTCAGAGGGATTCCTAAACTGGCCTGACTAGAACTAACTGATAGTAAATTGAAAGGGAATCTCTAAACACGGGTGTGTGTGTGCCTTTGAGACGATGTGTATGTGTGTGTGCCCATGTAACTGAGCTTTCTTGTGTGTCTGCATACATTTGTGTGTATGTGTTTCTCTGTGTGTGTGTGTGTGTGTGTGTGTGTGTGTGTTAGTGTATGTGTGTGTGACAAGTGGGTGGCTAGGAGAACACACACACTAACAGGCCAGTGTTTACTAACCCTCAGTTAGACTTTTTAAAGGGGTGGACAGGCGTCACCCTCAGACTTTATGGAGCTAGTAAGAGTTTCACAATCTGTGACATTCCCTTCCACAGTGAACTGAAGCTGATACACCAGCTGGGGTTAGAGGGGAGGGCTAGGGAAGAGGAGGAGAAGGGAGAGGATGAGGAGGAGGACGAGGAGGAGGAGGAGGAAGGGGAGAGAGGAGGATGAGGACGAGGAGGAGGAGGAGGAAGAGGAGGAGGAAGGGGGGAGAGGAGGAGGACGAGGACGAGGACGAGGAGGAGGGAGAGGAGGAGGAGGGGAAAGGAGGGAGAGGAGGAGGGGAGGGAGGGAGGGAGGGAAAGGGGTTCAAGCCCAACAACAAGCCAGAAATGTGGATCCTTTACTGGTTCTGTCTGGAGGCTGGCGGGATTGGACCCCAACCAGGTCTCCTTCACCACCAGTGAGTGGAAGGTGTGGTGGGTGACCTTCGCCCCCTGAAGTCAAGGGGTCACGGATGGAGATTAAACCCACTGAAAATCCCTGAGAAGTGGAACTGGTGCGGTAGTATTGCTTAACACACCCATCCGTGGACTAGAAAGCAACCAGCAGGATCATTCATGTTGTCTAATAGCAGGACAAAGAGAGATGAATAACCTATATCAAAGATAGGATGTAGTCCCAGTATGGTGTCAAGCTTGGCTTCAGAACACTGAAGAAGGCCCATCAAAGTCTTGCGTTCTGGGGCTTGTTTATCTGGGGATTTCAATGTGTGTGTGTGGTCTACCTTAGTTCTTTTTTACCTTCCACCCAGACTGTTTATATTGTTTTAATTGTGCTTCTGTAAAGAGCAGAGTGTCGTGCCAGAGTGGAGATGGAGGGTGTCCAAGGGACATTTGTGTGTTGGGACTGTGTTAACTGACACACACACAAACACACACACACTCGCCTCACAAACGTGCGTACACTCGCCACATACACACACACACTCACCACATAGACACGTGTACACACACACACACACTCATGGCCTTCTTAGCCATTCCCGTCATGGAGAGCTGGACCACTCAGATAGCCTCGAGGGCCAATCCGTATTAATTCACAGACCCGCTTTCTGGTTTGTTTCAGTGTGTTGGCTCCTGATACTGCTGCAACCAACTGCCGGAGCTCCAGATGAATGTGTTTAGCATTAAACAAAATATGGTGCCCCCCCCCATCCAACCACCACCACCCCACCCCACTCCCCTCCTCCGCTCTTTAGATCAAGGAGAGAGAGACGGAGAGAGAGAGAGAGAGAGACGGAGAGAGAGAGAGAGACGGAGAGAGAGAGAGAGAGAGAGAGAGAGAGACGGGTGTGGACAGACGTAGATAAAGGTAGGAGGGGGGGGGGGTCGGTGGAGAGGGAGGAGAGCGAGAGGTAAGGTGAGGCATCTGAGCGGAGAGGACGTCTGCTTTGTTTACTTCTGTGTTTGCCGTCAGACTGCAGAAGTGAAGCAGCCATGAGGTCTCTGAAGCCCCTTTTTACCCAGTTTAATCCTCGTTTCCCTTCAAAATGACTTCCAGAGTGCGTCCCATCTCTGTGGAGTCAAGTGTCCTTAACGCCAACAGTCACTCTACCCTAAGTAGCCCAGATTAGGGTTTTATACTGCTTTACTTGTTATTTGTGTGTGTGTGTGTGGGTGTGTGTGTGTGTGTCCGATCCCCTTTAGTAAATCGGCTGCAGGGCTCCCGAAGGAGAAGCACGCAAGGACACACGCACACACACACACACACACACAGTTCGACAGAAGGATTAACTGGGCTTTTTTTAATTACAGACTCAGGGTCTTCAGTGTGCCAGCTCTACCCTGGGCGCTGCCTGGGAGAAGCCAGCCCGTCAGAGAGAGGATCTCTGCTTCCCCTGTAACACATTGCGAACCGAGAAACCGGAAGACCAGCGAAGGGGGGGAAAATTGCGGCCGACCGAAAGGGGTGAATCAAAGCAGGGAGGCCTGGATGTGGCGTACGTACAGGAGCTCAGGCCTGGAGGGGGTGAGCTTGTGATGCCGAGAGGAGCACAGATAATGGGGCTGAGAGGTGCGCACGCGCAGAATGTGGGCACACACACACACGAGATGGCGGCGTGAGTGGAAGGGGGGGAAAAAAGGAGAGGGGAATTGGTTCAACTCACCTTTATGTTAGCTGACATGTCCTTTCATAGAAACGACAAAACAAAAATAGAACCCGATAAGGACAAAGGGCTCCCCCAAGAGTGGCAACATAAAACACAACCCCCCTCCCCCACCCCCTTCCCCCCCGCTCCACCGGGGAGAACCCCAGGACAAGACGTCAACAAGCAACAACAACAACAACAAAAACTCAAAACCTCCTTCGCCCTCTGGCTAGGCTACCTTGGTTTCCGTGCGTCGGGTGGTGCCGTCGTCGGAGGTTACCACGGAGACGTGGGAGGTGGGGGTGCCGGGGTCCTCCTCGATGGTGACCGTCTCCTCCACCACCTCTTGGGGCTCCTGCATCATGGCCAGAGACGTCTGGTTACTGGGGCTCTGCTCCTGGAGAGAGGGAGGGAGGGAGGGAGGGAGGAGAGAGTTAGCACATTAGACAAAGCGTAAACATTGATTGGAAAACAGTAAATACATATCATACACTCATATCATACACACACACTTGATCTCTCAAACGCTCCAGACTCAGCATGTCCAGTATGTACGGTATCGTACCCTTGAGCCACTGTTCAAATGCTGCACAAGCTCTGCACCTGAGATAGACAGAACACGGTCCTGTATGCACAGTCCTGAATGTGGGCTCTCTTGCAGGACGGAGCGTGAGTGAGGATGCTCGCTGACGGCTGAAGGAGCCAGATGGAAAATGAGATAGAGCCGCTTTTAAAAGATAACAAAACCTGAAGGGCCAGGAACATCGAATGGGATTTCGATTTCATGGCGTCCATTGATTTGAGCGTGTGAGTTGAAGATGAAGGCGACCATCCTATTAGGGCCCCATCACATATTTGGCGTATTTGTGTGCGGCTGCGAACTGTATGAGGCTGTGGTGTGTGTGTGTAGTGTGTCTGTGTGTGTCTATACTGTACACAGTGTACAGTATGCGTGAGAGAACTGCAGTTCCTGTTGGGCGAGGCTCCACCCATGTAATGAAGGGGGAGGAAGGAAGGCGTTTAGGAAGGGATTTAGGGCAATCATTGGTAACCAAAACAATATTCTAGAAACGAGTAGGGGGTGGATCTTCAGCTCTGTGAAGTGGGCCATGGGGGGGGGGGGGGGGGGGGCACACCAGTTGCAAACCACGCTGTTGTTGCATGGCTTCCTGTTGGCAAACTAGACCTTGCGCAGAGAAAGAGAGCGAAAGAGAGGGATAAACAAACAGAGGAAAATGAGAAAGAGATACAGCGTGAGAACGAGAGAGAGAGAGAGATGAGAGAGAGAGAGATAAAGGGAGCGAGAGCGAGCGAGCGAGAGAGAGATAAAGGGAGCGAGAGAGAGAGAGAGAGAGAGAGAGAGAGAGAGAGAGAGAGAGAGAGAGAGAGAGAGAGAGAGAGAGAAGAGAGAGAGAGAGAGAGAGAGAGAGAGATAAAGGGAGGGGAGCGAGGAGCGAGAGAAGATGCCAGTGGGTACTGTTTGTTTTCGTTCAGTCTTTGAAGGTGCTAACAAGCGGGCGGCTCTTCATTGATTAGCTTGGCTTCAAAGTCTGCCCGCGGTCTGGACTGATCTGATGCCCGTCTTGCTGATCAGTCAGAAGACTCCCCAGTAATCCCCACAATCCTTTGGGCTCAGTGCCGGGGGCACCTGGTAACTGACCCTGGCCTTCTGGATGGGCGCAGCGACGCCATCTTTCAGGGTCCAAGTCAAAGAAAAGTTTCACTTCACCCTCCCTCCCTCCATCTCTCTCTCTCTCCTCTTTATAATGTCAAATTAGCCATTTTTAATTGGATGTCATTTTAAAAAGTAAGAAGTATTTATGGCGGGAAAGTGTGTCCAGCCTTTCATTATCGGAACTAATGACTGGAGGCGACACTTGCTGTGGAGAGATGCTCTTCTCCGTTATGACATCGACCAAACAACTTTGCACTCGCAATTGACCTTTGGATAATCTCCTCAGCACTGTCAGAAAGCCTACGGCGACAAGCCCCTTGCAGAATAGAGTTTGATATAGCACCACCCAGAGACAGTGGCCCCTCCCACCATACCAGACATATCTGTGTGTTTGTATGTGTGTGTGTGCCTGTTGTGTGTGCATGTACAAGCGGGCCACTGGAGCATGTCATGTCTGTGTGTGTGTGTGTGTGTGTGTGTGTGTGTGTTAGTGTGTATGTGCATGAGAATTATGTACGGGTGCGGACACTGCCGCCAGTCCTGTGAGTATGGACATCACCACCACAACCACACCAGCCAGCCCCTGTAGTGCGTCCAGAGGAAAGCAGCAGGATTCTGGGAAGGGCTCCACAAGGTGTGGCTCTGAACCCAGAGCAGACGCCATCAAAACTGTGAATGCATCAGGAAGTAAATCTGTGATTAATCTCTCTGGGCCCGAAACAGCGCTTTTTAAACGCGGCGGGTGATGGGTCTGTAGCCCCGCCCTCTCTGAGGCCTGCGGGCACACCACTTCCTTGATCCTGAGGTCAGATGGCAGCTTCCACCACGCGCACACACACACAAGGGGTTGGCCACACACACACAGACGCTAAGAGTATGGGAAGTGAATTGGAGGAGCTTGGTCTTAAATAAAAGATTAAAAGCTGTCGGTGCTGGTGTTTAGTGTTAGTGCAGTAGTCTGGTGGTCTGGAGAGATGGAGGACAGATAGAGGCCGAGCCTGGAACACTTGAGGCCAAGAGAGGATAGAGGGTAGCTTCACACACACACACATGCATGCTTACCCTCCTCTCTCTCTCTCCCATACACACACACACACACCTTCCTCACAGACCTCTGGAGACAGGAACATTATATAGGTCAACTCTTGAACTGCTAGTTGTGTGTGTATGTGTATGTGTGCATGTGTGTGTGTGTGTACACTACTGTACAGTATATCTCTGCATTAGATGTAGGCTCCAGTAGGTAACCTGCTACAAGAAATGAGGAGATAAGCCTGTGTTTCTCTACATTCATTTCCAATGAATCATACGTTCCTTTCTTCCAAACATCTTTCTTACACTTTTGTTGTGTGTGAGTGTGTGTGTGCATTCTACAGGCCTGGGAGCATGCGTTAAGACGTCACAGGGTACATAGATGTGGGAAACTGGCAGCTGTGAGTCAATGATGTCGAGACAGGACCCCGTCTGGGAGTTCCCGTGTGTCACACACAACACACACACACACACACACACACGGAAGCAAATGACACGCAAGGTCACATCACACCCCTATACCTAACTGGATGGAAGGACGTGTAAACAATCTAGTATTTAAGCTCCACTGTCAACAGCATCTACGCTGTATCATTGTCAGAAAAGAAAAAATACATGAGAATATGTACATGTATGTGTTTTGCGATCCGTAATCTGCAATTCAATCAAATGTCTGATCTATTGA